>NC_045999.1:920646-1220646 GCF_010909765.2 Amblyraja radiata | reverse complement strand
AGAACACTTTTTAATATTCTTGCTAAGGTTGTAAAGAATCGCATTTAAATACATGTACTTGGCCGATTCAATTTTACATCTTCCAGTTTCATTTAACAGGTCAAAACAATAATGGGTTTTGGTATGGCATTGCCACTGCCTCAGTATGTCTGTGTGTTCAAGTCATTACATTTATTACAATGAGAATGATTGCAGAATTATTTCAATTTGAATTTGAGTTTTTCTGAGGAATAGGTGACAAAGGCAGAGAGAGGACGATTATTAAAGTCTGCAGAGGCTGGATCAGTAGTGATTAAGTCTCTGATTTTTTTATATCTTATCCACGGAAATGCGGTAATCATAATCTTACATTCAAGAAAATAAATGAACAGATTAAAACAAATAAAACCTGAAGAGTTTGGGAACACGTGGCAGGTCGGCAGTATCTTTGGGGGGGGGGGGAAGCATAGCTAACAGTTCACAATTCAATTTCATAAGTATATTGTGACATATTCCTAAATTCATTGTTTCAATAAAAATTTAACAGACCCTTATATCAACCGGAAGCCAGTCTAAAAGGGTGATGCGTCAACATGAATCTACTTTTGGTGTTACTGATGTTGATGAGCCTGCTGGGTACTTCAGTTATTTCCTTTTTTTTGTGTTAGATCTGGGAAAAGGTGGGCTTTATTTGTATTTTTACCACTGACGTTTTTCTCTCTGTTTTGCACAGTGACCTACAGGGCATAAGCTGGAATGGAAGAACAAGTGTCCAGACCACAAGGCTCAACCCTAGCCATTCCTTGATTGATGATGAAGGCATTTTTCTAAGTTCTGCCAGCACTAAGCTTTTGGAAAGAGCTCACGGCATTCTAATGTAAGTATACAGTTCTGTATCCATCCTAAAAGTGCAAATAATTTTTGGATCGAAACTTAACTGCATCTATTTTAGTGCAATAATGCAGAACCTTGGTGAGACCACACCAGGATCCAACCCAAAACAGCATGTGTCTATTTCCCTCCACAGATGCTGCCTGACTTGCTGAGTTTCTCCAGCACTTTGCTTTTTAGAGAGGAAATAAAAACTTACCATAGAGGCTTAGCAAAAAAAGTCACTAGTCAGGTTCCTGGTGTGTTTGGTGTATGGGAATAAATTGATTAATCAAAACCTGTATTCTCTCTCTCTCTCTCTCTCTCTCTCTCTCGAGTTTTGAAGAATGAACGGTAAGGTCTTTGAAACGTACAGGTCTGGATGCAAGCAGATTGTTTTACCTGGCTGAGGAGCCCAGAACTAGTGCTCACAATGTGAGAAGAAGGGATAGGCCATCGAGGACTGACATAAGGAAAAGCCTCTTCAGTCACAGGATGATGTACCTTAGGAAAAAAGCCACAAAGTGCTGGAGTAACTCAGCAAGTCAGACAGTATCTTAGGAGAATATGGATAGGCAATGTTTTGGGTCAGGAGCCTTCCATATGTCTATATGAATCTTAGGAATTCTCCATTCTGCATCTGTCGAGGCTTATTTAATTCAGGCAGAACTGAGACTAATAGATCTCTGCACATTCATGAAACGGGGATCTGGTGCGAGTGCAGGAAAAGAGGCTGAGATAGAGGATTAGCCATGAAGTTGATGAATGATGGAACAGGTTCGAAGAGACAAAGAGCCTCCTCTTAATCTGATTTCCACGTCTACTTTGTAGGCTCTCTTTTAACCAGGAATTTATATGAAATATCTTTTTGTACGCCTTTACTGCTGCATCAAATAAATGTTTGCTATTTTTAATTTAATCAAGAATTGCTATGACATACTGCAATTTGATATCTCCAGATCAAGGAGACAGGGAGAAACAAAAACGCGTCCTGCTTCTAAGCTGTTATAAAGTGCGTGATGTTCTGCGTTTTATAACTGAAAACCTTGCCAATACAAAACAAGGTCGTCATAAATAGTGTCCACATGGTGGAGATCAGTGCCTGTGGAAATGTAGGGAAGCAAAAGTTGCAGCCTTCAGGAATGGGAAATGGAAAGTAACGTTGGAGAGATAGATTTAGCAATAGTCAAATATTAGCAATAGCCTGAGGTTTTCAGGAAGGCTGTATTACTGTAGACCTGATGCATTACATCATGGATGCAGACTCCATTGGCTGGGCTCCTCCACATTGTCAGTATGCATTATTACTTTTTGGGTTGTGAGACTATCAAGAAATCATACAGGGCCTCTCTGTGCTCTGCCTTCCGTGTATCATATTTCTGAGGAGATGTGTGGAAGTTATTGCATGTCTAAGTCAGAAACTAAATGATGCCCCAACATCATGAACAATGGGGAATCCTTGAAGCTTGTACATGAGGTGACTAAATCCAAATGTAGAGTCATAGAGTTGTACAGCACAGAAATGGGTCCTCCAGCGTCCAGCCCAGCTCATCTATACTGATCTAGATGTCCCATCTAAGCTCATCCCATTTGCCTGTGTTTGGCCTATATCCCTCCAAACCTTTCCCATCCAAGTACCTGTCCAAATGTATTTTATATGTTGTTATTGTACCTGCCTCAACTACTTACTCTAAGCTTGTTCCATATATCCACCACCCTCTGTGTGAAAATATCCCTCAGGTTGTTGTTAAATCCTTTCCCTCTCACCCACCTTAATCATGTGGCCTCTAGTTCTTGATTCCCTTATCCTGAGAAAAACACTGCATTCAAGTTGCTAACATTTCTTGTGAATGTTTTATTTATGTAAACAAAACAATTTTGGACATTAATCCAAAAGGGATTAATACTAACGGTATGTAAGAATTTCCATTAGCCATAGTGCAATTTGTGCATTCACCTGTTTCACCCACTCAAACTTGGGACATCTTTCTGATGTCAATATATTCAGATGTGTTTTGTCCAAATAGTTTTATTATGACCATCATAACAAGTGTGAAGAAACCCAGTGTGATGGTTGCTTTAATATCACTGATGATGTCTGACTACAATAGCAAATCGTTGTGTGCTGATTGCAACCCTTTTTGTTCTTTTACTAGGAGGAGTAAGAACACAAAAGCCAAACCAGTTTTGCCAAAGGTGAGAATGTGTACTGATGTTACTGATGTGTGCTGATCACAATGACATTGTAAATTATGCTTTTGCACAGAGAGTTGTGATTTGCTAAAATGACTCTTGTGAGAAATTGTTAAAGCATCAGACGAGTCTTCTGAATTTCATAAATGATTGGAGCAGAATTAGGTCATTCAATAGGCAATAGGTGCAGGAGTAGGCCATTCGGCCCTTCAGGCCAGCACCGCCATTCATTATGATCATGGCTGATCATCCACATATTCTACTGGGTGGCACTGTCAGCGATGGCAGCCTCGCCAACGGTCTGTCTGTCTTTATGTCTTTTTTGTTATTTTCAGTGTGTTTGAAAAGTATGTGTTAATGTTCTCTGGTTTGTTTTATGTGGGAGGTGGGAGAGGGGGTCGAAGGAAACTTTTTTCTCAATCTCTTACCTTTCCGGAGATCAGGTTGTTTTCCGGATCGTATCTCCGGTCGCTCTGCGGCCTAACATCATGGAGCTGGTGGCCTTGCTAGAGACTGACTTTGACCCCCACCGCGGGGCCGTGGACTTGCCATCGGAGCCTGCGATCCCTTGCCTGGAATCGACGCTCAAACTGTGGCCTGCGGATTTCAACATCGAGGAGCTCGCAGTCTCGGGGAGAGACTGATGTCGGGAAGCTCCAAAGTCACAGGAGGTTCGACTAGGCTGGTCCCACGGTCTGGACTCCGCCAACATCAGGAACATGTTTCCTGCCTCTATTGTGTCCAATCCCTTAATAATCTTGTTCAAAAAGGAACTGCAGATGCTGGAAGATCGAAGGTACACAAAATTGCTGGGGAAACTCAGCGGGTGCATCAGCATCTATGGAGCGAAGGAAATAGGCGACGTTTCGGGCCGAAACCCTTCTTCAGACTGATGATCCCTTGAAGTCTGAAGAAGGGTTTCGGCCCGAAACGTCGCCTATTTCCTTCGCTCCATAGATGCTGCTGCACCCGCTGAGTTTCCCCAGCAATTTTGTGTACCCTTAATAATCTTATATGTTTCAATAAGATTCCCTCTTATCCTTCTAAATTCCAGTGTTTACAAGCTCAGCTGCTCTAATCTTTCAACATATGACAGTCCCGCCATCCCGGGAATTAACCTCGTGAACCAACGCTGCACTCCCTCAATAGCAAGAATGTCCTTCCTCAAATTTGGAGACCAAAACTGCACACAATACTCCAGGTGTGGTCACACCAGGGCCCTGCACAACTGCAGAAGGACATCTTTGCTCCTATACTTAACTCCTCGTTATGAAGGCCAACATGCCATTAGCTTTCTTCACTGCCTGCTGTACCTGCATGCTTACTTTCAGTGTGATGTACAAGGACACCCAAATCTCGTTTTTCGGCCCATTAAGTCTACTCCGCCATTCAATCATGGCTAATCCTTTTCCCCCTCTCAACCCCATTTTCCTGCCATCTCTCTATAGCCCCTGACACCCGTACTAATCAAGATTCTATCTCTTCCTTAAAAGTATCTATTGACTTGGCCTCCACAGCCTTCCATGACAATGATTTCCATAGATTCACCACCCTCTGACTAAAGAAATTAATCCTCATCTTCCTAAAGGAATGTCCTTTAATTCTGAGGCTATGACCTCTGGTCCTAGACTTTCCCACTGGTGGAAGCATTTGTAGCTCAGTACTTTTGTTTCTCTACCCCCCTCCTTTCTTTACCTCTGACGGGCATCCCATTTCTACACCACTAACTGGGTGCTGATTTGAATTTGGAGCCAGTCATTGTAACAGTGTAAGTTGTGGCAGTAAAGCTGCAAATGATTCATAGTCAGTGTTGGATGATGAACACACTGTTATTTTTGAGTTGGCAAACAGCTTCCCTCCTTTCAACAGTTACCAAAGATGGAAACTTCCAGGCTTGCTGATGAGTGAAACGTGCCAGTTCTTCCAGCAGTTCATATCCAACTTCACTAATGTTTACTGAATAAACTCCTGCATTGGACATGGAGCAAATTGTCCGTTTTGTCAGGCTCTTTATTGATTGGCTTCTTAATGGTCAATAGACAATAGGTGCAGGAGCAGGCCATTCAGTCCTTCGAGCCAGCACTGCCATTCAATGTGATCATGGCTGATCATCCCCAATCAGTACCCCGTTCCTCCCATATCCCTTGACTCCGCTATCTTTAAGAGCCCTATCTAGCTCTCTCTTTAAAGCATCCAGAGAACCTGCCTCCACCGCCCTCTGAGGCAGAGAATTCCAAAGACACCACTCTGTGAGAAAAAGTGCTTCCTCGTCTCTGTTCTAAATGGCTTACTCCTTATTCTTAAACGTGCCTGGGATGCAGCAACAAGTAAGATTTTTCATTGTACCTGTACCACACCGAACTTGGCATACGCCAACGTTGACTCGGTGGGCTGAAGGGCCTGTTTCCACGCTGCATCTCTGATTGCAAGCCATGCAGATGGTTTGGTTAATCAGCAACTAAATTGACATTTGTGCGTGGTGAGGGGTAAGATCTGAGGTGAAGTGAGGGGAACGTAGGGAGAATAGTGTGGGATTGGTGTATGTAGGTGCATGGACATGGTGACAAGGTGTCTGGTTCCATTCTGTGTGCCTTCTTGACGTCTTCCCATGCCGTGGACAAAAAAGGCCACAAAAATATTCATGTTCCAATCAACAAAGTTTCATTTTGTCTTTAAATAGATTTCAAAATAAAACTAGTCTCAGGAAAATACCATTATGAAATGACAGTATTATTTATTAACCTATCTGGTTCACTGGTGTATCTTGGGGAAGGAAATCTGCTGTCCTTATCTCATCTGGTCAACGTGAGTTCAGACCCACCCATGTATGTAGTTGTCTTTTAAATGTCTCATCAGATCAGGATAGTTTGGTTTGGACAGTAAGTGGTGGCATTAGCTGCAATGTCCTCATCTTGTGAATGAATTAGAACATTTCCATCTTTCCCCTCATACTTTCCTTGTGTTATGGTTTGCATATTTCACTAAGATAGCAATGATCCCTACCACTAGGGCCATGCCCTCTTTTCAATTCTACCATCAGGCATGAGGTACAAAAGTCTCAAATCTCACACCGTCAGAACCAGGAATAACTAGTTTCCCACAACTATCAGGTTCTTGAACCAACCTACATAACCCTAATCCGACCTCAACAACCGAACACTGCCCACCCCCTGCACTACCAACGACTTGTTTTTGTTTCAATTACGATTTTGCACTAATCTCTTTTTTTGCAGTCTTTTCTTTCTTTTGGAATTTCATATATAATTTATTTATAACTTGTTTCTGTGTACATGTCTGAATCTCCGTGCCTGGGATGCAGCAACAAGTAAGATTTTTCATTGTACCTGTACCACACCGAACTTGGCATATGTCAATAAACCTGAACATGTACATAGAATGTAGTCAATGTCTCTCGCTGATCTTTCCATTCCAACTTACTCGCCGCTAGCGCTGTTTAAACCATAGAAAACATTTGACATGAGAGCATTTGAGGCTGTTTTAAAATGGCGCTTTGTGTTTCTCTCCATTCTGCAGCACTTATTAGATGTGAAGTCACTGAAGTATCTGGCAAGCCTGACTCTTCATGACCGCATCACCAAGTCTCTACTCCACTTGCACAAAAAGAAAAAGCCGCCCAGCATCAGTGCTCAATTCCAGGTAAGTGGGTTCTTTCCTCTGACATTTTCTTTTTGAATATTTACGCTCAATGCTACATCTTCATCGACTAAATCCAGATACTCGTATGTGTTCACTGAGTAGCCAGTAATCCAATGGTTTCTGATAACTCTGAATCTTTTTTGTTTTGGGATATCTTTCATGCCTGCACATGTAGGTCGTTCACATCACTTAAGAGACTTAACAAACCTACAAGCATGTAGAAAAAAACAAATAAACATTGAATAGTATGGATATAATGAGGACTAAAAACATGGATTTATCATAACTTATTTCTCTTGCACCTTAGCATTCTGTGTACATTAAATAACCTCAGCTGGTTGGCTTCTTGCCGCACCATGCCTTGAATAAACTATTTCTGAGGTGGTTAAGAAGAGCATTTAATTAAGAATTGACATGAGCTGTTGATGGGGATAATTATCGTATTCACCTCTTAACTTGAGAAGTGTTCCCCTGTGGGCAATACCTTGTAAGGTTGACTGATTTACTGAAGTGCCATTTGCGTGCATTCTAAGTCTATGCCTTTAAGACAATTTATTTTGGAATAGTAAATCATCCTTCTGTATAACCCTTTTTCCACATGCCATGGATATGACTCTTTAAGTTTCAAGTAAATTGGGATGATAGGATTTTTACCAATTGCTTCCGTTGCCAATTTGTGCATTTTATAAATGACCTCCGTTCTCACTGAGGACGGGGATGTTCTTGGAGTATCCATCTCCTGTTAATACTTTTGTTGCTCATTACCATTCAGCTCGGTATGGGAGGGACCACAGAGCATAGTGCTTTGATTATACTTGCATTTAGTGTAATGCTTTATCTTCAGCATAGGAGGTGGATTAATGTCATTTTATTTTCTGTCATTGTGTACATTTGATCTTGTTGATGGAGAAAATAGTCATTCACAACTTTTTTTCCTCATGCAGGCTTCTCTCAATAAGCTCATGGAGACCTTGGGACAGGCAGAGCCTTACTTTGTCAAGTGCATCCGATCAAATGCAGAAAAGGTCTTGTATCTATTCCTCAATTTAATGACAAATAGTTAAGAAACCAGAATTGAAGACTAAACTTGGTAGAACAGGGTAAATTGTACAGATAGGTGACTTGGAAATCTGAAATAAATGCAGCAATTGCTAGTAATACATGAGACGATGGGAAACATATTTGGAGAGAGCAACATTATAATAATTATAATTCATTAGAATAATAGTTTGCACTTGCATAAAACCATTAACATTTAAGGAGGTTTCTCGGGTGCAGTCAAGGCTGGATGAGATTATGGAGCTAAGTCTGTTATGAGAATGCATTTTTTAAATACTGGTGTGGCAGTCTGAAGCATGGTTGGGGGGGGGGGGGGGGGCGTTTGAACAGGTCACCCTGTTCAACTATTCTGAAATAGAAGTGAGTGGTAGTTTAATTGATCTTGGTGTGCCCAGTGTACATCTGAAAGTCAGTCTCATTACAAGATGACAGACACAAAATGTTGGAGTAACTCAGCGGGTCAGGCAGCATCTCTGGAGAGAAGGAATGGGTCAGGTCGAGACTCTTCTTCAGACAAGATTATTACAAGATGATGTTGATTGGGCAACATATTGATGAGATAGAATAAAGATCAAGGATGCAAGTTGGAGAGACCTTGGGGATCATGTGCAGTAAAATTATTGCAGTAAAAAGATAAATAACTGAGAGCAATTGACTCAAGAATGGCCAATACAGTTTGTATAAAGACGGACTGGTCAATAAAGAGAAAGAGAGCAATGTTGTCAGAATATCGAAGGGTGCTCTTTAGAGTTTTGGTTCGGATTGTTTCAGCAGAAAACCAGTTGGAACAATTTAAGAATGGAGCTACAAGTAAAAGAGATGAGCTCGTCTAGTGATGCGACATTCATGGACCACAGAGGAAATAAAACTGGAATTGTTGTGATGGGATCACTATTAAAGAGAAGGATACTGTATCAGTTAGGATCTGGAGAGTAAATACAAGGAACTGCAGATGCTGGTTTACAACAACAAAAAAGACACAAAGTGCTGGAGTAACTCAGCGGGCCATGCAGTATCTCTGAAAACATGGATAGGAGACATGGTGCATGGGGACCCTTCTTTAGGCATCTGGAAAGGTTGTAACTGGAAGGAATGTGGTCAAAAAGATTAGGATCAAGTGAGCAAGCGCATTGTGTTTGTTAGGCAAGGTGGGAACAGTTGTGAACATTTATTTTTGTCAACTTTACAGCTTCCATTGCGCTTCAATGATCATCTAGTCCTGAGACAACTGCGGTATACAGGCATGCTGGAAACTGTCAGGATACGACAATCAGGCTACAGTATTAAGTACACATTCCAGGCAAGTACCTCTGATTACTCGTGAGTTTTGTTGTTTTATGCATAATTCTGCTTTAAATTGGATTTATAAATTGTATCAATTTAAAAAGTGCACCATAAATATCGTAAGCTAGTTGATTACGTTGAACTGAATTCCAGTGATTGAAATATCTAAACCTCATTGCACCAAATGCTGAAAGCTGGTGGAATTATGTAAACTTCTCTAGACTTGGGTCAATTTGAACTTTATTGTATTAACAAATTAACATTTATGTCAGATAAGGTGAGAAATTGTAGAACTTGGTTGTTTGCATTAACATCTGTGACCTTATCTTCAGTTCTATACAAGGCAGACTATCTCCAAATCTATACCCTGTCTGGTAGGCTCATTCCAATTACTTATCCTTTATAGAGTAATTTTAGAATGAGGTCCTCAGGATTTGTCACCTCTCCGACAGTTATTCAGTTTGCAGTTCATGGGCTCTATTGTCCATCCTCCTTTCCGCCACACCCTGGTACCACTAAATTGGTTGTTCTTCAAATACAAATGGTGATCTAAATGTCATCAGGCTATCTGGATGTCTGTGGTGACATTCACATTCATGAGTGTATATCTGGCAGGATTCCATGTTGTGATCAGGAGTGGAAGTCTAGCTGTATTTTCTGTTCTCTTTGTCTGCTGCAACACTACCTACTGTTGTGATTCAATTGCTGCCTTTGCTGAGATCATCGCATTCAACAGCGCCTGATTGGATCCTAGTGGGTGTCTCAGCATGCATGTAATGTCATTTCTATTGCTGGGGGAAGTGCATCCTGGATTTGGATTCTGATCCTTATCTTGTTTCTCTTCCTGGTGTGCCTGGGTAATGCCTTCCCGAGCAGTAGAGTGCTTGATTTGATGTACTGAACACAGCTGACGTGAGATGTGTTTTGAAATATTTCAGGAATTCGCCGATCATTTCCATGTGCTTTTGCCGCAAAGTACCACCTCTTCTCAACGCAGTATTCGGGATTTTGTGAGAAGTGTGAACCTCAACACAAACAGCTATCAAGTAGGCGAGACAATGGTGAGTGATACAGTATGAAACAGCAAATTGGCTGGATTGACTGAATGTACAGTTAGAAGCCATCATGTCAATTTATAATGACAACAAAATGTATGATGCTCATTGAAATCCTACTCTAGTCACAAGCTCATAAAGGGTGTGTTGCAATATTTCTGATACAACCGAGGGCTTTCATTGCCTCTTCCAAAAGTGGCTGTATTTGCTCAAAGAGAAGATGGAAACATCTTCCGATAATGGCAGACGTCTGTTTGGTTTTCTGAATGCATTTGGTCATGTTAGCTATGAGTTGAACCACAGCTTCCCTACCTCAGTTTGACGAGTTTGATGGTAAAAGTTTGTAGGTTTGAGGATTGAACTTGACTGTAATGCTTCCTCCATCCAAGAAAGTGGTGCGTGCCAAACGTAACAGTCGGAGAATGAGAGAATTGGAGCAGGCCATATTCAGTCTTGGACTGCTGAAGGTGAGGTCAGGAGGTGTGTCTCCCTCAGAGGAAGGGCGCTGGTCCAATGAGCTGATTTCTGACAGTGTGAACTCCTTGTCTCCTCAGGGAACACCAGACAGTGAGAGCTCAAGAGGTAGTTTTGAGGCACCCAGTGGTGATGATGGCCTCAGTTTGACGAGTTTGATGGTAAAAGTTTGTAGGTTTGAGGATTGAACTTGACTGTAAATGCTCCCTCCATCCAAGATCCATTTGTACCTTTAGGCATGAGTCACCAGAAAGCTAGATAGGCTCAAGTTGAGAATTTGAATCCACCTCCACCCCCTTCCCAGTTACCCAACACCAATACACTGACGCCTTGACCACTGAGTCAGGAACATAACCTTGGCCATTCTGCTCCTCCAAGATCCCTGGACTCTGCCTTAGTTCCGTCCTTCTGACTCTGTTATCAAATACCATTGCAGTCTCTTTTTCTCACACTATGTAGCACACAGAAATGTTTTGCTTCATTGATGGTGCTGTTTCAGGGGACATTATCACATCTGTGTATTTACTTGTTCATGCGTTATTTGCTGTGTAATACTGTTGCATTTGTCTTGCATCTTCCTAATGTAGATATTTATGAAGGAGAGTGAGCGTCAAAGATTGCAAAACATGCTACACAAGGAGGTCCTTAGGAGAATAATTTTGCTTCAGAGGTGGTTTCGCGCTGCACTTGAACGGCGACAGTTCCTGCAGATGAAACGAGCTGCAGTTGTGATACAGGTTTGTACATAACTGAAAGCTGCCATGATCATAGCAGAGCGCAGTACACAGGTTTAATACTACTCTTGGGAGGGAGCCCCTCTTAAGGTGAAGCAACTCTGCACTTTATACATTGTTTGTCCTCTCATGCTTGTCTGCAAAAGGCAGCTTGTGCCATAAAGTTTGATTGATTCTGTTTTGATAGCAGGAGTCAAAGCAGAGCTCAAAGTGTTTAATTGTCATATGTACCGGAAACGGAACCATGAAATCCTTACTTGCTTCACTGATAACAATAATGCAACAAATATGGATGCAATAATCAGTAATACAATAAATTAATAATCAGTAATACTAGGTGATCAAACCATTATAGTTCAAACACCAAATTCATGGTGCAACCTGAAATAATGTCCATAATAGATCATTGCTGAGGTAGGGTTGTGGTTAGTGCCGTGCAGTGGGGTTCAAGAGCCTGATTGTCGCAGGGAAGAACCTATTCTTGAACCCCGGCAATGACGGCTTTCGGGCTTCTCTACCTTTTTTCCTTTGTAGCAACAAGGTTAGAACATGGCCGGGGCGGTGAGAGTCTTTGACGATATTAGCTGCCTTTATGAGGCAGCGCCTTCTACAGATCCTTTTGATGATGGGGAGGTGAATACCCATGATTGGGCTGGACACTGATTGGGTTCCCACTAGTGATTGGACAAAGTCTGCCCAAACGAGTTTTCTTTAGGGCTTTGCAGATTGGATGTGAACAGAGAGGTGGCTAAACCTTGCTGTTAACTATTTCTTGTCAGTGTATACACCCCCCTTGACTAGTTATGTGCATATTTAGAACACGCTGTTGGATGTCCTTTTTGCAAAATGTTTTTTAACGATGTTGATTTTTATGGCAACACAAACAGAAACAGAAGTGATGATATTCTAGATTTTCTCAGTTCTGTTCATTATTTCTTTGCAGAATTATTGGCAAAACTACAAAATGAGTCAGAACCTCATCTACACAGACCCCAGTGTCTCAGATGCAGCAGCAACTACTATTCAGGCTGTGTGGAAAGGCTACAGCCAGAGAAAGGTGTACTTGCAAATGCGTGATGCAGCTATTGTTATACAAAGGTGCTGGCGTGATTATTACAGGTACAAGCTTGCAGCACTCTGCATTCAGACAAATTGGAGAAGGTACAAGGAAATGCAAACGTACAGAGCTTTCAGGGATAGCATCATTAAAATTCAAGCAGCAAACCGAGGATTTGTTGTGCGGCGCAGGTAATACTACAAGACTTGTTTTTGCATCTTATTTGTATACCTTACAATTAAATTATATACATGACCAGCTGCAGCAATACTCAGTGCGTGTATACAGCTTGTCCGTCACAGATACATTCACTGCTACTCATATTTGCATTCAGGTTATCATTACTGGAGAGTAATCGCTCCCTCTCTCACCTTCTCTCTCTCATTGTGCACTCTTGCCCTCTCGCTCGCTCTCTCACTTGCACACTCTTGCACTCTCTCCCACGCTCTCGCCCTCTCCCTCTCCCTCTCCCTCTCACTCTCACTCTTTCTCCCTCCCTCTCACTCTTTCTCCCTCCCCATGTGGCTTGCTGAGGTGAATTCTAGTATTTTTGCAGCTGCGATGATTGAATTTGAAACCATTATCTGAAGTATAATTATGCAATGAGCATTGAGAGCATTTTAACTGAACAAAAACACATACATTACAGCCCCTTTATTGATCACAATTGAATTTTTGCTTCTTGTTTTAGATTTCAGGCATTGAAAAGACAAAAGTGTAAAGAAAATAATAAACAGCTGGATGATGAACAAAAAATAGGATTGGATGAACACTTGGATGAAAATCTTTCTCAGCTAAAACAAATTGAATCTGAACTGAATGAGAGCCCTGTTTTGAAAGACAATGACATTCAGGATGTACCTGCTGACTGCAATGATAGATCTCCAGATATACAGGCTGGAACTTTCAACTTTGCCAATAGTGCAAATGTGCTCCAGTGTGTCACAGTGAGGGAGAGACCAAAGTCGTTGCCCGGAGACCCCGATAAACAGAAAGTGGTGCGTGCCAAACGAAACAGTCGGAGAATGAGAGAATTGGAGCAGGCCATATTCAGTCTTGGACTGCTGAAGGTGAGGTCAGGAGGTGTGTCTCCCTCAGAGGAAGGGCGCTGGTCCAATGAGCTGATTTCTGACAGTGTGAACTCCTTGTCTCCTCAGGGAACACCAGACAGTGAGAGCTCAAGAGGTAGTTTTGAGGCACCCAGTGGTGATGATGGCCATAAGAGAAAACTATCTTTAACTGTTTCTGATGACTTGGTCTCTGATTCCGGCCTACATACTACTCAGGATAGTCTATCATCTAGTCCAAAGTTCATTGATCACGGTCTGTCCACTGACCTCCAACTTAATGGAAATAACCTGTCTTCCAGTTCTCATGCTAACACTAATTCTCACAGTCATATTTCCATGTCTCCAGGAACAGCCAACAAGGAGTGTGATTTTCAAAGATCAAGTTCGGAAGATTGGTCTCCCAGTCCTAGACCATTGGCTAAGCAGGAATCCAGCTTTTCAAGCTTGTTGCCAAATCGTGATAGTAGCCCTGTGCCAAATGACATTACCGCTGTAGGTACTGACAGCCATACATTCAAAGACACTACCATCGTACCCAAAACAAGCAGAGCAGAAGATGACAAGGCCTCACCGCTCTATGGTGAACCTGCCATGGACGCAAACATGGATTCCTTCCCACAGAGCACAATTCTGGAAAAGTTGGAATGGTTAAATGTACAGCAGGCAGAGAGACAGAGACAGAGACGGCAGCAAAATGAGAAGGAAATGATGGAACAGATAAGGCAGCAGAAAGAAATCCTTGAGAAACAACGCAAAGTTTTTGAAAAGCAGGAGAAGGATATGTTTGAGAGACAGCGAGGGGAAGCTCTACAGAAGATAGAGCAGGGCAGACAGAATGATTGTCCTCAGGTTCTTTACAAATCTCCAAGCAAGCAGGCAGACAGGCCTCAGTCTTTGCAGCAAGACAGAAAATGGGATCGAGCTATCAGTTCTGATTCGCTTTCAGCAGCAGACACTGAGTCTAAGTTATTGAACACTGCAGAATCTTTAAATACTGACAATACCTCGGGTCAGTCGACAGGAAGAAATAGACCTGTCACGATGTTTTTTGAGCTGCAACCAAGTGGCCAACAGGAATTCAATAAGCCAGACGGCTGGGCCCCTAAGCTAAGCTTGGAGTCCCGTGAAACTCTTCCCAGCTCAGAGCACTTCCCGCAGGCTCAACCTCAAAAGGGGCATGTAAGCACAAAAGAAGAGTCGATCAATAATACTGCCAAGGACAGGAACAACGTCTTATTCTTTTTGCCGAAGGACAAGAATACACTGAGCAAGTAAGTTATTTTTCTTGATTTCTTGAGTATAAATAAACTCGATTAAAGTCTGCTCAAAACAAATTCTAATAGAGCACTAACATGAGCAGCAGTGGAATAATCAGTGAGGCTTAGGTGGAGAGTGATGAAGAAACTGGCCTGGTTCGGAAAGGCTTATTTGCTTGTTCCATTTCAATAACACTCACATTTTATGCAGTTATCTCTTTAAATCAAGGAAAAATAATAAACTACAGGAATAAACTCCCCCCCCCCCCCCACATAAATTATGGGGAGAAGGCAGGAGACTGGAGTTAGGAGGCAGAGATAGATCAGGCATGATCAAATGGCGGAGTAGACTCGATGGGCTGAATGGCCTAATTGTACGCCTATCACGTATGACCTTATGACATAGCTCAAGAAACAGGACCTTTTGAAAGTTTTCTACATAACATTCATGTCAGAATAGCACCAGGCAATGATGTGTCTCACAAAGAGAGGCATGTCTGACCAACTCTTGACATTGTGTCATTATCATTGGTGAATTATACTACCATCAATATCCTGGACATCCGAGTCAACCGGAGCAGCCAGGTGAAGCCATGACAATAAGATGCAGCCCTGTGCCGAGTGACTTACCTCCTGACGCCTCCGAGCTTTTCCACCAAGTGAAAGGTACAAGTCCAGACCATTATGGAATCATTTCCTCTTGTCTGGATAAGTGCAGCTGCAGCAACTACAAGAGGTTCAACACCATCATAATGGCCCAGTGATGCAGCTAGCACCACTGCTGCTGACAGCTCCAGCAACTCAGGCTCAATCCTCCAGTACTGTTTGTGTGGAGATTGCATGTTCTCCCTGTGACTGTGTGGGTTTCCTCTGAGTGCTCCAGTTGTCTACCACATCCCAAAAATTGGTTGTTTAATTGGCCAACTGGTTTATGTCCTATGTTATGTACAAATGTATTACGGTTATTCATCTGGGCTATTTGGACTACACTGACCAAAGTCGCGAGCTCCACCAACAAGAAAGGCAAGGGCAGCTGGCCTGGGAGAATACTGGCACCTGCAGATTCCCCTCCAAGTTGCATACATTCTGATTTGGAAATATATCTCTGGGTTTAAATGTTAAAAATTCCTACCCAACAGCAGGAGGCCTAGATTTGTCCAGTAGTTAGAGGATGGGCAATAAATGGTGGCCTTGCCAGTGACCCCCCCAGATATACAGAATAAGAAAGTTCAATTCATCAATATATTTCACCGCTATTTTCATTGCTGAGCCACTAACTCTCACTTTCACTTGCTTGCCGAAACATGTACAGTGTTCAATTTAAGGTGCAAGTTAATAATTGAGTGTTGAAAGAGTTGACTAATGACTCTATGTAACACAAAGGAGAAGAGAGTGTAATCTAAGAAGCGTTTAAAAAATAATTAGGCTAAATTGTTTTGAAGTATTTTACCCACAGCTCCAAATTATTTTGGATTTCTTTCTATTCTACTGAAAGACCTTAGTGAGGTGTACAAGATCATGAGCAGCATGGGTAAAGTGAATACTCTCGGTCTTTTCTAGAGGACATTGGGCATAAGATGAGAAGGGAGAGGGTTAAGAGGGACCTTGGGCAACCTTTTCACTCAGTGGGTAGTCCATATCTAGAATAAGCTGCCAGGAGAAGTTGTAGAAACACATTACGACTTTTGTAAGGTATCTGGACAATGATATGAATAGGAAGGGTTTAGCAGGTGATGGGCAAAATGGGACTGGCAGCATGCCATCGTGGTTGGCATGGGCAAGGTGGGATAAAAGGACAATTTCCATGCTGTACAGCTCTATGAATGACGGTGATGGTGAGCTGTGAGGAAATCCTCAAAATGTAATTGAGTATAGAGCTGGAATTTAGATAGTTAAATTATATTTGTCTAATCTCCAAGATGCAGACAGCCCTCTGATACTCACCTAATAGCTATTTTTTGTACACTAGTCTTTATAACCACAGCGCATAACAACTAAGCTTAATCATGATTTTGTGAATGGGTTTGTACAGCATATATCACACCATCGGGACATTCCAAAGTGTTCTACGCCTAATGAAGTGTTTTTGAAAGGTAGTCACAGTTGTGGGTACATTTCTTTCTAAATGATGGCAGCTTTTGATGGTGCCGCACTTCCTCATTACTGCAAGGAATTGCCACCTTGAATTAAATGCTCCATTTGATGTATAGTTGAGCATGATTCCTGGGACAGAAAGTTGGGATGGAAATCCAGGACTCTCTACCCACCATTTCCTTTCCCTGCAACATGCAGTCTGCCCTGTCTATCCCAGGGAGAAGATGGTATTTGTTGCCTGAGCTGCTGAGCTCCAAGGTTTAGGACACATCCTGAAGTACCTAGGTGTATGGCTCAGCCTATGATGGTCATTGTGTTTACTCATGGCGATTGTCCCGATTGCTTATGCTGTTAAAACCAGAGAAATCTGCTTTCACTCTGAGTATTATTCATTATTATTACTACACTTTACAGGATTGACAAAGATTCTGTGAATCTGGAAAAATCTCCTGCTTTTTCCAAAGAAGATGAAGCTTTCAGAGAAAAGATGGCAAGATCATCACTCGTAAAAGTAGCTGATGTAAGCACTTTCATCTTGTTTGGTAGATTGTGAAATTGTGGACATGGTGATGGAGGTGGTGAAGGGAGCACAAGTCTGTGGTGAATGAGGTTTATTCAAATTTAATCTTGTACAATACCCAGCGGTGGAACATAACAAGATCACAGCTTCAAACTGGAAAATTGTGATCCTTTACCCATGAGTTTTCATAATAAGCATGAAAGGATTCAATCTTTAAATTTGATTTCTTAATATTTTTCTTTTCCCCACGCCCCTATTTCCCGAACAAGCAAACTTGTTTTGGGTACATTGACATGGGTTCTACAGGAGAAAGTAGTCTTGCTGTATCAATCCCAAAGAGCTGCTGCTCATGAGTAAATTGGAGTGTTGAATATTATCAGTCTTTGACTGTTGTGGGCATGGATGGGGGCTCTTAATCAAAACTCAATTCAGTCACCATCAGCTGCCCCAACTTTACTTTTCAGCTGAAATAGCAGTATGGTCACCAGAGGAAAGAACGTTCAATAATCCAGCAGTTATGCCATGTAACATGAAATGCCCTGACCTGTACGTCCTAACGCTACTATATATGGTCCTACTGTTCACAAGGTTCTTTGTATGTTTTTGTTAAGCATCTCTATGGCCTTGACCTCTTGCAGTATTTACAATCTTCACTACTATAACTTGCCTTCTCTTTTGTCCATTCGTGTGTTTTATGCAATCTTCCTCAGGGCTCATGGCGACCCATTGCATCATTTGGAGTTACATGTTTTGATTTTTGTATGTTATTCGGTCAATCAGGTTACAAGACCAGTGCACAAAAAGAGAGCCCGCATGGCGCGGACCCGCTCTGATTTCTTGACTAGGAGCACTAACGCTGAAGGGGAAGGAGAGACTGAGGAAGAGGAGAATGATGACCCCTCCAATGAACCCCCCCTCTCCCCCAACCAACCTAGATCTGAGCTGAGGCCCAAGGACAGTGCCGGACAGGCCTGTTACAGTGACTCAGAAATGGTAAATAAATTATGGCCAGTTGGGTGCAAGACAAATCTGGGAGCATCTCTTTGCTAACCCTTACTCTGGAGTAGAAAGCAATACTGACATCTGGAACTGCTTAACCTCCCTCACCTATCCGATTTTAGAAGGTAACACTCAATACTTGAGCACAATGCCCTTTCCTGTGGATTACGGTGTCATATTAACTCTGTTGTGTACTGCAGTTAAATGTCTATACACATAGGTAATGACGCCCTGAACCCAAAAGATTTTCCTGCTTGTTTGTTGTGCGCAATTTTAGTTGGATTATTAACAATGATCCAATTGTTAAATTTCAGCAGACCAAGGTATAATACGCACAGCCCACATTATATATATTGCAAAGGGTTTATTTTTAATAATGAAGTGCAGATTTTACTGCCAGATCCCTGAATTCATGAACCAAATTACCAAGTTGGATTCTCTGCAGAATCTACATAAAAACATAAAATACTGGAAATACTCAGCAGGTAGCTTTTGTAAAATAGAAACATTGTTAGAGTTAGTAATTGCTACCAATTCAGGTTAATGACCTATTATACCTGAGTATTTACAGCAGTTTCTGTTTTTATTTCAGATTTGCAGCAACTGGAGATTTTTTAGTTTAAAATTCCACAGATTATGATGTGTTATGCTAGTTTCTGAACCTTCACAAAAAAATTGTGTTGGTAGTCGTTAAGACAAGGAACATTATTACTCACATTTGGTCTCTTGCCTGTGAATTTATATATTTTGTATTTGGTAAATTTTACCAACTCGACATGCAGAACTTGCGTAACAATATTCACGTGCTTCCTATTGAAGCACTCATCTCTTGAATCATTCACTTTGTGTCATTAGTTCCGCGACTAATGACGCTGGTTGTTGTAGCTTTTCAACCTAAATAAACTCAATTGAAGCAATGCCTTTGGTTAACTGCGGCAGAACCAACTTCACAAGAAACTACTGCAGCCATCCAAAGAACCTATCCCAATAAGATTCAACATTTTCAGGAAAAGGCGATATGAGATGAATATTGAAGATATCCCACAAGGCGAAGGATATATTGAGTAATGTTCTTTGTAATGTGATTGAGTGTTTCCTTTTAAAACAGTCATGTATTTGGTACTTAGATAACTCTTGCATTGGAAATCCCTGCTCAACTCTAGAAGATATAATCACGCTGTTGTTGAACTGGATGTGGGCCATTCCATTACTAAGACAATCATCCTCACTAGCACTTACTGCTTCCCTGGATATTGCCCATCACAGAATTCACCTGGTCGATTTTATTTACCAAATTACCGCATGTCACAGCTCAACTAATCAAACTGCTTGGGTTGCACTTACGTCTACTTTGTCTCTTTCACACGTAACACCTAAAATCAATTTATATTCTAATGTCTGAGTTTAATTAACAGCATGTGGGGTAGCTAACATCTCTTTATTTCCTTTCATGGGCAATTTTGGTGTTGACTTTGCAACAAAAAAAAAAGTGCTGAAAAATTTAATTTCAACTTTTTAATAAGAGTGAAGTGTCAATGTTGGTTAATATGAATATTTTATATGTTGTATCTCTTGTGGATGTTTTTCATTATGGTTGCAATTTCATTTCCTACCCAAAGGTTATCAAACAATTTCTGACAAGGTAGGTCATGTGTGGACTAAGGGCTGTATTTTATAAGGTACTAGATTCATTCAGGAAGTTATGCTGCCACCTGTCTGACTCCCCATCCCCAACCCTCTAATCCATGGCACTATCGATGAAGCAAATTTTCATCCCAATAACAGTGCTTGTTATTGTATAAAATTTGAATATTCTGGAGAGAGTTAAGCAGGTCAGGCCTCATCTGTGGAAAGAGAAAGCTAACGTTGTTTTGTTGCCTTGTATGTGGCAATCTGTAAGATGGAGTCCGGTATTGATGCTGCATGGATTGCTAAAGTTGAATTGTAATGCATATACAGTGTATGAAGGGTGTGGTTATTCAGCCATGTATTATATCTCCCTACCCTTACAGCCTGATGGATTCCAAACCGGCCACTTTGTACCCATTTAGAAATTGTGCTGGGAAAGAATATTATAAGCAAAAAACAGACTGCAAGATTCCAGCATTTGCAGCTTCTTCCTTCTCCACTTCAGTGTACTTTCTAATAGCAGCTCATAATCAGATCTAAAGCAAAGCTCTTCCTGGTATAAGCGATAAGATCTTATTAAAACTACATTGTTCAGCTGTTTGGTTGCCAGTCAGTTCATTAGATGCTTGGTGCGGAGAAGACAAGGCAAATTATTGACCGTTGAAGTAAAGTTCCAAGTTACGCACAAGCTTAGAGTTCACTAGTGAAGGAAACTGCGGTGTGTCTTTGGTGGTAATCACAGCTTCTTCATTGGGTAAAATCAATGAAGTGCAGAGGAATGGTTCAACACACTTTCTACACTATTACTGATATAACATAGGGGATTTTTTTTAAAGCCTGACAATTAAGGTACTTGAACTTTATATGTATTTTGCCTGACATTCTGAGTTCATCATCATGGATAGTAAGTCTCTACTGATTGATCAGACGTTACTTAGCAGGAAGCTTTCTCCAGACATGATCACAGACAGGAGTGTCAGTATTTATAATTGTACCCCTGAATGCTTCCCACCGTTCGTTAAATTTTATTACAATTCCCGTGACAAGGCTGAATAATGCCCTCTTACAAATGTGGATGAGGGGTAATAAAAGCCCACATTTTCCAAATGGTTCAAAGGGTCTGACAAAAGAATGTCTTCGCAGAGTTTGAGCAGAGAGGATTTGCAGATCTCACATCCTTGAAATATTATTTAAGGTGACCCCAACGAAGTATGTTTAATATTTACAGAGTAGCACAGTTGAAGCTACAGAGGTAATTGGGTAAATCTGACATCCTTTGTGACAAGAGTTAAGAGAGGCCTGGCTGAATGTCACTTGCACAGACACATTGTTCTGCCAATAATTTATTTCCCCATCCTGTCTTAAGCTCCCCTCCCAAAAGATTGGTTTTGCTTTGGTTATGTGTTAGAATGTAGAGGACGTATTTTGTAGCAGATTGTCGTGGAGTGCAGTGTAAGATGGGGGTGTACCTTATGAACAAAACAGTATGTCTGTACAATGGTGCAGATTTTTGCAAGAGACATATTGCCGCATTGTCCTTAAAATTAAATAAAGTTAACGTGAGAGTTAGGTGTAAACCATGCTGCCTCTTGAACGTGGAACATCGAACAGCACAACACAGGAACAGCCCCTCCAGCCCACAATGTCTGTACATAATCAATATCCCTCTATTCCCTGCATATCTATGTGCCTATCCAAACGTCTCTTCATCTTCATGCCACTGCCATATCTGCCCTGACTTTTAGGTTCTTGACTTCTAATCAGTTGGGGTGTGTTTTGTGAAATAGTTTCAGATAAAGGAGAAAACGTGCTTGTTAGTGATTCAAAAGTGATAACATTGAGGTTTAATTTCAATTTTGTGTGAATATGATTTGTTTTTTTTAAATCAATCGCAGCAATTATTATATACAATGCAGTTTTGGGGGTAACATTTCCTTTGAAGTCAAAACCTGGATCTTTACTTGAAGAAGAACAATGTGATCGCCCCTCTGTGAATTTGCATGGACAAGCGTGCAGTGAGACAAGCGTGCACAAGCCAATACTAATGACACACTGCCACCCTCAGGCTTCCGTTGGCACTAGCTGTCTTCTTTCACATATCGCCCATGATAGATAACCTTTGCATTGTTTCATAGCAGCTGCTCGTCCTTTGTTCAAATCAGTCATAATTTAAGTGTATAGAATTTGAGTGGGTGTGAAAAAAGATGTATAATTTATTAAAATAGTATCTTTACAAAAAAAGTACAGGATTTAATTTCATATTAGTTGAGACTGTGTTCTGAATCATACAACTGAGTAATTGAGAGGGAATCAAGAAGCTCTCCGTTTGATGTGAAATCGCCTTTATGGAGTAGTATGTTTAAGAAAGAACTGCAGATGCTGGAAAAATCGAAGGTAGACAAAAATACTGGAGAAACTCAGCGGGTGAGGCAGCATCTATGGTCCTTCGCTCCATAGATGCTGCCTCACCCTCTGAGCTTCTCCAGCATTTTTGTCTCCCTTTTATGGAGCAGTAGATGTATACGGAGCATTTAGAGTAGGATTGCTCAATCACAGACACACTTAATTTCATGGAAGGACCCTCAGAGCAATGGAAGATAGACAAAATGCTGGAGTAACTCAGCAGGACAGGCAGCATCTCTGGAGAGAAGGAATGGGTGACATTTCAGGTCGAGACCCCTCCTCAGAGCAATGACAATAGACAATAGGTGCAGGAGTAGGCCATTTGGCTCTTCGAGCCAGCACTACCATTCAATGTGATCATGGCTGATCAACCCCAATTAGTACCCCGTTCCTGCCTTCTCCGCATATCCCCTGACTCCTTGGTCAGGAGATATGGCCTTGGTTGTTTTATCCCCCACTCCCCCAAATAGATTGAGGTCACGGAGTCAGTAATAGAAGTCACCAAGATAGCTTGAGTTGTAATGTGTCCACTTGATACAGAGCTGTGTCATTTGGATAGTGCAGTGTTCACTGAGTTATCTCAATCCCTCAGCCACTCGTTTTCTTGCCAAAAGACAATACCTTTTTATTTCAATTTGTTTCTGTTCCTTTCACCTCAATATATTAAATATTGATTTACAAAATGCTTTATAATTTGGGAATACATTATTCTGTACAAAGTAACAAATGTTGGTAATCTGCACAACTAGCTAATGCAAGTTCATTTAGCAGCTGAAGGTTTCATTCCTACGGAAGTTGGTCACAGTTGAAGCCCATTGAGACTTCTTCAACATTAGAGATGAAACTGTCTTCCAATAATTCAGTAATTTTCATTCTTGCATGATGCTTCCATCTGGAAGATAAATTTTCCATTCACTTTATATAAATGTATGGTGGCCAGTGGTCAAATTTGGCAGGTTACAGCGCAGTTTTTCATATGTTTGGTTTGTCGAACTTTCAAAATTCACAAGCTGAACTCTTTCCATCACCCATTATTCATTTACATTCATTCCAACTCGATGTGGACACTTTCAGTGAAGAGGTATTTCAGTGTACTCATTCTTGTTCAATGCAGGAACCTTTTTTGATTTAGCTTATCAGAAATATTCCTTGAAGTTTACCCTCCACTTTTCACAAAATGTAACATATTTGTACTAAACCCATAAACAAAACCATGGTTAACAATTGCATCAAAACTAATGAGTTCCGGAAGTTTTTTCCCATTTTGGATGTGTCAGTTAGTAATACATCTAATAAAGGAGCATTATTTAACTTTGCCAAGATGAACATTTGGCATATGAGCAGGACTCAATCCATCCATGAGTAGACCAACCTTCAGGTTCTGCAAGTGCCCAGAAACTTTACCCCTCATTACTTAATTTCAATTTGTGTGAAGCTTTCTTAGTCTTTCAAGGTGGACGTGATGTGTACTAACTTTCGAAATTTGAAGATAAGCTGACTTTACTCATCAGAAGAGATGAGCCTTTTATTCAGCCACAGGTTCTTTATAATAAAGTGCTTACCAGTTGAATCATATAAAGTCAAATTTCAGATTTGTATTCTAAGGATTCAATTCCCTGATCATCAGTCCCCTGCTTTCATTCAGTTTAAAAGTATGTGGTCTTTGAATTGATATTCATTTATATGTTTCCAGTGACCAAAATGCATTTTAAATGTAGAATTCTGCAAACAAACAAAAAAGATTTTATTTTTTAATCAGTAAACTGCCAAATTAATCGTAGGCAAATATGGTCAATAATCTCAATAGTGTTAGCTTCTATTCTGTGTTTGCAGATGCAATCTACTAAAAATGCAGAGCAGAAGAAACTGCACAAAGCGCAATCTCAAGATGAATTGGGTAGATCGGACTCTATTCGGAAGAGTAACGTCCCAGATGGAAGGTGAGAGTGTTTATTTCACATTGGTGCTAATTGGGCAAGATTTGAAGTGTGGGAAGGAACTGCAGACGCTGGTTTAAACCGAAGATAGACACAAAATGCTGGAGTAACTCAGTGGGACAGGCAGCATCTGTGGAGAGAAGGAATGGGTGACGTTTCGGGTCAAGACCCTTCTTCAGATTTGAAGTGCTTCAGGTCATCCTTCAGTCTGCTGCAGAGTGGAACCAGACATTGTCATTAGTTGGTACACAAAAGTGCTGGAGAAACTCAGCGGGTGCAGCAGCATCTATGGAGCGAAGGAAATAGGCAACGTTTCGGGCTGAAACTTTCATTAGCTATACGTGTTCTTGTAATAGTGATTCAAGGCTGAACAAATTGCAAATATATTCAGTCTGTGGTCACAGCAAACTAGATCTATTATTTCTAATAGTTAAATTAAGAACAAAAGAAAATGTGCTGAGTTTTAAATTTTCTGCCACGTCATCTGGAGGCAAAATGGGTACTCGTACATGTTTCAGTCCAGAACTTTTAAGATTCCGGTGACCAAAGATGAGTTTTATTTTTTTCCTCTGATTTTCTACCTGTTTTAGTTAATGAATCGTGAGTTGTGCTCCCCACTTAGTTTCCAATTAGTTGTCGCTCAGTTTTAATTGAACTGCTGAAAACTAGACATGTTTACTTAAAATTCTGGTTACCTAAAACTTTTCGGCTCACATTTCCAAAGATTCAGTGTTATATAAAAGGGTTTCTGAAAAACCAGCAGCATTGATTCAAACCGCTGCCAGTATTTTGATGCCTCCAGCTGATCACTGGAGTATTTATGATCTGTAGCCATGACCTGCTTTTCAAGTAAAAGTTTGTGAGGAAGCTGAAAATCATGACTGAAATGAATAATAATATAATAATAATAATAATTTGTTTATAGGGACAGTGCATATTAATGAACATTTGCATGTAAATATGCGAGATTGTAGCCAATCAGTAGCTAATTTCTGCTAATAACAAATAATTCAGAATAAAAGACACAATGCGCTGGTGTAACTCAGTGGGTCAGGTAGCATCTCTGAAGAATGTGGATAGGTGACATTTTGGGTCGGGGGCCCTGCTTCAGTCTGAAACGTCACCTATCCATGTTCTCTGGAGATGTTGCCTGACCCGCTGAATTACTTCAGCACTTTGTCTTTTACTGTAAACCAGCATCTGGCGTTCCTTGTTTTCAACAATTTATTCCCGGTTGGAGTTTACTGTGGGTGTCTTTTTTTAATCTAAATTCACCAATGTATGTTTCTCTGACCTTTGATTTCTAAATGTAGAGCTCTGAAGGGTCGAATGAAATTCTGGGGAAATAAAAAACAGGGAGAAAAGAAATTGTCAAGGGAGAAACTGGCTACCCAGTCAGAACTCCAGGAACTGAGTATGGATCAGGACATACAGGCACCACCGTGGCACCAGGAGGTTAAACCGAGTGGGAAATCACGCAGCCTACCACTGCTGGAAGGAAAGGACAGTATGTTGAAAGGTAAAATAAATAAATAACTCATTTAAAACAGTTGTTACTATTTATCAAATACTTGGTGTTTTACAGAAATCCTTCACGATTCTTCCTATATGGTTATTGCGACACATCGCAGAAGCAATTTTTGCTTGTAGCACTTTCACAAGGATGTGTTATAAATATAATTTACATGTTTGATGGTGTTTGGAAAAGCATTGGCCAGGGCACTAGTTTAACCTGTTTCCTTTACAGTACCAAACAGATTTGTTGCAAACTGATTTGGAAAATTCTGCCTACAATATTAAGGATTATTAGCCCATCTTTGGTTACTGAAGCTTTTGATATCTTCAGCTGCTTACATTCACACTTGGAGACTATATATGGAATGTTAATCAATTTTTTCCCTTAAGATTGTATTTTCCTGTGACTGATTGTGTTCTGTATTTATTCACCATGAGACAAATGTGGTTTATATTTAAAGTTCTTTTTTTATTCCATGAAACTTAGTGAAGATTGGAAGCACAATGACGATCTTGTTGCCTGAAATTGACAGCTAGATCGTATTGGAAGGAGTGTCATGAACCCATTGATTGTACATTCATCATGTAACAAAACTTCAACTCAATCATCTCACTCAAAATTTGAACCAAAATTATATGGTTCAAATCCCATTCTCACCTTAAACTGTAGCTGCTGCTGCTGGCACTGACGATGGCTGCCACGGTGTACTGCTGCACCAAGGCAACTTCCTTGCATGTGAATTCTTGGCCAATAAACGTATTCATTCTTATTCATTCATATGGTAGAATCGAGTTGCATGCAACCTGCCTTCCACTAAGTTGGGCTGGATGAGGAAGTCTGAATGAGCTGATCCTCTACATCTGGGAGGCATAGCAAGGTGTCTGAACCCCGCAAATGACAAGGGAAAGGCTAGGGATGGAACCTTGTTTTGTTAAACAATTTCATGTGATGGATGTGCAGCAACATTTAAAAAACCAAGACTATTTAAAAAATTAAAATTAAAAGTTTAAAAATAAAAAGTACTAAATACAAAACACTTGGGAATGACTAAAAATAATGATAAATATAACCAGGGGTACCTTTAACTAATCTACAGGCCGGGAATCCCAATTTGAATTGAATTGCTGTTCTTATGCCAGGTCTGATGGGCATAGGAACTGAAGATGGATTGTGCAGTATAAGGCGTGATTAGGCTTCACTTGGTTATGGCTGGAATGATAGATGCCCTGTAACACCACAAACTTGTAGTACTTTGAAGAAAAGGGCAACTTGATTTGGCCATATATCGTCTCAATATTCAAACAAAATGCCTTTCTGGGGCAGGAGTTAACAGAATCTTAGACTCCTTTAATGTCTGGAACATGGTGCCTTTAATAGATTTAATGTGCCTTTTAAGCCTCAGACAATCTCCGCCAACCTCAGGGCACAATTTGCATGCTCAGCTCTTAATTTGAATTTAAAAGTTAATCTTAGAAAGTTAATTAATGCTACAGTACATCCCCAAGGAAGTATAAAATCAAAGGGAAGGAATGAAATAAAGTACAAAGTCTCATTTTAAAAAATAGTTGGCAATACCACGGGGCAGGTTGCAATGTGAAGAGGGATGTACTCACTCTGAATGAAAGCACTGCAATGTCAGATTTCAGGCTACTTAGTCAAATGCATTCTCACTTTGAACTATAATTTAGTGTGCATTTTCAGACTAATTGAACCCAAATGGTTAATTTATTAGGAATGTTCACATTGCAGGGGGAAAGATTTTAAAGGAATTCGAGGGCCAATTTTTTTTACATAAAGGGTGGTAAGTGTATGGAACAAGCTGCCTGAGGAGGTAGTTGAGGCAGATACTATCACAAAATTTATGAAACATTTAGATAGGTACATGAAGATAGACACAAAATGCTCAAGTAAATGCGGAACATACAGCATCTCTGGAGAGAAGGAGTGGGTGACGTTTCGGGTTGAGACCCTTCTTCAGACTGGTGCCAGGGGCGAGGGAGATACATTGATAAGGAAATGTAAGATGTAAAAATAGGACATAGAGACTGGAGATCAAGGAAAATGTAGAATAGATCATCGTTAGCTGGGAGAAGATAACAACAAAGCAAACAGAGACAGTACGACTGATCGGAGAACTGGGAAGGGGGAGGGATGGAAAGAGGGAAAGCAAGGGTTACTTGAAGTTAGTGAAGTCAATGTTCGCTGCCTAAGTGAAACATGAGGTGCTGTTCCTCTAATTTGCACTGGGCCTCACTCTGACAGAGAGTGACAAGGTTTCTGAGGTTAGTGTAGAAAAGTAGCATTGAGGTAGAAGTTCAGACATCTTATTGAATGATGGAGCATGAGCAAGATGGACTATTCCTGTGACAAGTTTACATTTTATGTGATTAATACTTTCAAATTCCTTGCTTTCAATTGAATTTTATATTCCCGGATAACATGCTTGTGCTCATACATGAGATTGAAAAGGAGTACGGTACATTTACAGAAACTCAATGTTTGGTTTAACGGGTATATAGAATTGATCGGGACTATTAATGTGGGATTTTATTTTGAATTTGGAAAATTTGAAAGTTTGACCAAGTTCAACTGTTTTTGAAAGATATATTGAACTGTAAAAAGAAAATGGAGATTTCTTTATATAATTAATGGCAAAAACTGAAGGCTGAAGAGCACAACAGTTCATATGTTGGGTGTTGAGAAATCTAAATATAGCAATAATGAACCTATTGTTGCAGTTCTTATTTGGGGTCTTCAATAGTAAAGCATGACAACAGAATTAATGGCATATCTATCCCCGCTGTTATGCATTTGGTGAGGAATTTAATAAAAGTAGAACTATTTAATAAGTTTAGAGCTTTTCCTATTTCTTCCTCTGGGGATGTTCTTGGCCTCGGCTTAGCACAATAAACTGAAGCGATCAGCAAAGTTACATAATTAAAACTGGGAGCTCTTGGTACAATCAATACAGGCAAAATAAATGCCAATATTCTTGTCGACTAAAGTTCCTGAATATATCCTTGCGATTGTAACATAATATTGAATCATTGATGAGAAAAAAACAATGCGTTTGTTGCAGAGATGAGTTTGGTGATGCTTTTGAACTTTGCTGTTCTCTCGCAGGTCAGGCTCCTTCACCTCCGAACCTAACTCCTCCTCGAAGTCCTGATTTAGGAACAGAGCGAGGGAAAGAGTTCAAAGAGAACAGAGAACCGTCACCAAAAGTGAAGAGAAGGAGAAGTGTGAAGATCAGCAATGTAGGCCTGGAGCTCTTTCAGCTGCAGCATGACACCTTACAGATCATCACCTGTGCCAATGATTTCAAGTGTATGAATGAATTCCTGCAGAAGAAGGTAAATATGAAGCTATATGTTCACCAGTCTTCAGATCTGTGCAATGAAATATTGGCAGAGGTGGTGCAGTGAGGTGGGATGGCATCTTTTGTCCCTGGATCCAAGTTCCCATCTAGACCAGACAAAAGGCAGGAGGCATTTTATTGTCCTGCATTTGTAAATGAGTTTGGACAATTACAGGACCGTTCATAATGGATTGAGACTGGGCTGGGAGAAGTAAAGGGTTGGTTAGGAGGTATGTTGTATGGACAGTGCATTTTACTTTGCATCATGTTGCCTGGGTTTCAACAACTAAGTTACAGAGATAGGTTGAATAAGTTAGGTCTTTATTCTCTGGAGCGCAGAAGGTTAAGGGGGGACTTGATAGAGGTCTTTAAAATGATGAGAGGGATAGACAGAGTTGATGTGATCAAGCTTTTCCCTTTGAGAATAGGGAAGATTCAAACAAGAGGACATGACTTCAGAATTAAGGGACAGAAGTTTAGGGGTAACATGAGGGGGAACTTCTTTACTCAGAGAGTGGTAGCGGTGTGGAATGAGCTTCCAGTGGAAGTGGTGGCGGCAGGTTCGTTGGTATCATTTAAGAATAAATTGGATAGGCATATGGATGAGAAGGGAATGGAGGGTTATGGTATGAGTGCAGGCAGGTGGGACTAAGGGAAAAAAATTGTTCGGCGTGGACTTGTAGGGCCGAGATGGCCTGTTTCCGTGCTGTAATTGTTATATGGTTATATGGTTATATCATAGTAGCATAATACTACGACTGTACATACTACCAAGACATTGGAAGATTTTCAACTGCAATGCTGAAAATGTAATTTTCCAACCATGTATAATCTTCTGATGAAATATGGATGTTCTCATGCTAACCATTGCTCACGTCAATACTTAAGAGTATTCTACTTGCAGATCACTGACCTGGACACTGATGACAGCAAGAAAGATACATTTGTGGATGTAGTTTTCAAGAAATCTCTGAAGGAATTCCGTTTAAATATCTTTAACTCTTATTCGACAGCTTTAGCGGTGAGTATAGGCTTTTGGCTTGTTCATTGGGTGAGATATGAAAGCAGGAAATAACTGAATGAGTAGTTTTTGTTGTGGCTCTTGAGTTTTCTGGAATGAACATTTCTTTATTGGTTCAGTGGAACTGCCTGAAATCCTATCTCTGAATAGTTGTTTTGTGGGGAAAAAAATCATCAAATGAGCTATTAGTGATTCATCAGTGTTCCAGGATGGAGCAACTTGTTCTTCTGCTCTGTGCAGGAGTGATTTATAAAGTGTATGTTGTGAGTGATTTCATGCTTTGACATCCCGTTCCTTTGTTTAGTTGTAATGTTATTTCTGCTGCAGATGGACGATGGGAAGAGTATCCGGTACAAGGATCTGTACGCACTGTTTGAGCAGATCCTAGAGAAGACAATGAGGCAGCAGCGACGGGATTGGAATGAGTCACCTGTCAAAGTGTGGGTCAACACCTTTAAGGTGTTCCTGGATGAGTTCATGTTAGAACACAAAATTCTGGACAGTGGTACTGGGAAGGTGAGATGTTTCAAACATTTAGTTTTTACTCTGAACGACATTTAGTTCAGTGGATATCATGGTGAATCATAGGTCCACAATACAAAGCCCCAGATCTTGAAATGAAAACACAAAGTAAGGAAAATGGAGAAGTAATGAGTTTAGATAACACTACATTTGGTTTTCAAATTTCCTTTGAAAGGAAAGACCGTGGAAGGTAGGGAAGTTAGCAGGTGAACATCTTGATGGTGAGTGGGGATAGTAAGCATGGGACATACTTCATAAGAAGCTGAGACCAGAACAACTACTTTCCTAGTAAAGTAATGGATGGAGGTCCATTCATAATATTTCTCCAATTGGTATCATTCATTTAGCATGAATCCTCACGTTCATGCTAAATGAATGATACCAATTGGAGAAATATTTGAATGCGTATTGGTGTATTCTGCTGGAAATCCTGCCCCTGATTTCCCCAGTAATCTTCCCGGTGGATCTTGGCTGACTGCAGGTTTCAGTTTAGCTGACATTCTTCAATACTTGCAAGTTGGCAAACACTTGTTTTCTGAGCTGGCAGATGCCAGAGAAACTGGCTTGATCCTCAAGGCTCAAAATTCAGAAAGGAGAGCAAATTGTGTGTTTGAAATTGGTCTTGTGTTCATTCTAGTAGCACAGTATGTATACGTATCATTCATGTATGGTGGAGTCATACAGCATGAAAACTAACTTGGCCTAACTTGTCCATACCAACCAAGATGCACCATCTAAGTGAGTGCCGTCTACAGCATGTGGCCCATATCCGTAAACAGTAACGGCAAGGGCTTTATATTTTTAATATTATTTTAGACAAATGTTACACACTCAATCCAAAATTCAAATTTGTTTTTCAGATACAAAAAACTGAAAGGAAAAAGAGACGGAAGAAAGAAACTGATATTGTACGTGTCTGATTCTCCTGTCATGCATGTTCTGTGCTTGGTTCAGAGGACAACATCTTATGTCCTACAACATCTTTAAACTGCACCTAATTCCTGTAGTGGAATTATATAAGCTATATTTCTTCATCCCACTTGCCCTCACCTCTAAGTGTGAATCATGCTGACACCATTTCTATAAGTGTGTTGATCAAGGCATCTGTTGGTTGAGCTTTCTCTGAATTACTTCCTATCTCACAGTTTTCATTATTCCCAGGTCGTGGTATCACTAATTTTGGATAGAGTTCTATTTTCATCATCATCATCATCATTGTTGAAAACATCAACAGGCACGGTGCCTTACAATGCAGCGTACGACAGTGATCGCAACTTCTACTGAAGTGTGGATTGGCTGTTGGCTCACTAGGGCTCATCCGCCCTTTGACAGGTCTTGTTTTTGGTCCTGCTGGGAGTCCACAGCCTCCTCCTCACCTGGCAAACCAGGTGATGTGGACGGTTTAGTCGCCGACTATCCGACCATGGAGAGGGTAGCATGGGATTACATTACAACTCCCCCCGACCCGACCTGTTTTATTTTGGGGGTTATTTAATCCATATTCTGAAATTGAGCATTATTATCTGACATAGCACTACATTGACCATTTGTATTGATATTCCTTCTCTCCATGAATGCAAGAGAAGCTGTTGTAGGAGAATGTAGATGCTTACTCACACAACCTTTCAGGCCTCTCATCTCCTTCTCTCACTACCTTTTATGTTTTCATCGCTGAATTTTGTCAAAGCCTGTATCCACTTATAAAGGTCTGAAGAATGGTCTCGACTCAAAACGTCACCTATTCGTTTTCTCCAGAGCCTGACCTGCTGAGTTACTCCAGCTTTTTGTGTCTATCTTCAGCATCTGCAGTTCCTTACCACCTATCACTCACCCAGATTTGTCCTGCCCCTGTCTTTCTTCCGGATTTTACCTCACTACTACAATCAGTCTGAAGAAGTGTCCTGACCAGAATTGTCATCTATCCATGTTCTCCTGAGATGCTGCCTGAGCAACTTATCTTTTAAGGAGGCATATGTTTTTTGACTGTTAATCAAAACACAAATAGCTTTGGTAATAGTTGTTTGTGCTCATAAGGCACTATTTCTGCACAGGAATGAGACAGAAAATACCAGTGGCTCAGTTGAAGGCCGAGTTGTTTTTCTTGCTTTAGAGACTAATTTTCGATCCATTTCTCCGTGTCCTGCGGCTTGCCACTGACATTTCATAATCTGTGAACCTCATTTTGCTGCTATCTCTGGAAATGTTGACTCATTCTGTGAGGTAGAAAGATCAGTTGATCATGATCCATCAGGAAAAGTTGAGCTCATTCTGCTTGTAAAACAATCACTGATAGTTAGTGTGCACAGTCTGGGCTTTATCGCTTGCAGCTGTTTAGCCCTGTTTTCCCTTCATATTTCTGAGATTAGTAGCCTTATCCTGGGCTGTACTTGAATGTAATGCACCATCCATATGTAAAGGCTTATCCCAAAATATTCCTCAACTCTATCTGACTTTATCTTTTCATCTGATGTGAATATGTTTAAATCCTTGCATTAACCACACTCTTTTAAAGAACACTCTTATAGAATGTTGGGAATAAAAGGCCTACTCTTATTGTATTTTACAATGTATTGCACATGATGTGAAGCTAATATTCCTTTTAACCTTTTGGAAGTCCATTTAATGTGTAACAATCTGCTTTCAAAATGGCAGCTTTGTAGGTTTGTTTGGATCTGTAGTGACGACAGTGAAACAAGAATGATTTAACCAACCCAAGTTTGTCTATTTGCAGGTGGAGGAATACAATGGTCACATTTTCAAATCAACACAGTACAGTATTCCCACTTATTGCGAGTGCTGCTCCTCTCTCATCTGGATGATGGAGAGAGCCTGTGTGTGCAAACGTAAGTTCCCAGCAATATTGCAGCAGGATTTAAGGAAGGGGGATGGCTCTGTCACAGCAAATGCATTGTTGTTTAATTGATTCCTGTTTTACCGGATCCCTTGAACTCTTCTTTGAAATCCATTTAACTATTCGCAATGTCCACTTCAGAGGCCGACTGCCCTTGCTTAGTAACATATTCCATGATCACATGGGGGAAAATGCTCCCGCTACTTTTTACCATCACATTGTAACTTTCTAATCTCTCAATTTTATTCATATTGATGTTGGCTGGGGAAGAATGCAACATTTCATCATATCTTGACTTTTAGAATTGCTATTTAAATATTTGTCTGTCAAATGAGTATCAAGTTAACTTATTTGTATTCTTTTGCCTAACTACATTGTACTGGCACCTCTAAAAAGGTAATTATTCTGTTTTCCAGCACTTGATACATATGCTTATTAATCATGTGTACTGGGACTTCTGTGTACAGAACAAGCATGTATAAATCTCTCAGAGGTTCAAATGAATAAGTTATCCCACTTATGCTCTTTTGTTTTCCAGTGTGTCGGTATGCTTGCCATAGGAAGTGTTGTTTGAAAACAAACATCAAATGCTCTAAAAAGGTAGGAAGTCTTGCGTAGGCATAGTTTCAAAACCTTTTCATGGTATGCCATCTGAATACAAGGTCTGCATTTTAAACCGTAATCATTGTTCACACTTACGTGGTAGTCATAGAATCATAAAGTACAGAAACAGGTTCTTTAACCCACCGTATGCGTGCCAACTAACAAATATGTATACATACTAATCACATCTACAGCACATACTCTGTATTTGCAAGGACAGTTTAAGTGCTCATATAAATACTTTTCAAATGTTGTGAGAATTTCTGCCTTCTCCACCTTCTCGGGTGGTGATCCAGATTAGATCTTGACCTTGAGTTTGAGTGTTCTCCAGCTGAGCACGTGAGCATTTCAAAGATGTGCTTCTTGTTAGGTTAATTGACGGCTGTGAGTTACCTGTAGTGTGGGTGAATTGCAGGAAGATGATGGAGGATGAGTTCAGTTCCCATCACCCTCACTTTGACACTTTAACCTAAGTTATGCTTGTTCAGGAAGTTGGAATGCAAGAGGTTTCTATTTGCTCTGAGCTCTTTTTCTCCACTAAATTACATAAATGCTGCAGAGAGATTTAAACTCGATGACTGGATTATTTGTCCAAGGTCCGTTCATACAACTTCACCACTCCCAGCAATGTCAGCTGATGTGTGTTCTAATGTTTGCCCTGATATATTGGTTCTCTTTCCCTGCAGATATTGCTTGACTTTTTAAGTGCTTCCAACCATTTTCTATTTTTGTTTCCATTTTCTCCACTCTTGCCCACAATGACTGATTCTGGGAGACTAAACTGTACATTGGTGTATTGTCCGTGTTGTTGTTCTTTAGATGGTGAGCATTGGCAGTCGTTCATGTTTGACCCAATGTAAACACACCCATATACATTGGCAGAGGAGGAAATACATATTCCCAAGGTTCATTATTTTCCCCCATCTATGTTGTTGAGGCTAGTTATAATTCTACAGACTGCGGATAAAGGTTTGGTCTTCCCTTTATTAACTGCTTGCTTCGCACTGGACAGCACGTATTAGGTTCATTGGAGGTACAGTATTTGAACATCTCATTTGGTTGCCACATGGCCTGATCGTTGCCTTTCCTTCTACACAGTATGAACCTGAGCTATCGTCTCGGCAGTTTGGAGTGGAAGTCTCGCGTCTAACCAGTGACGAGAGGACAGTACCACTTGTGGTGGAGAAGCTGATCGATTACATTGAAATGCATGGCCTATATACAGAGGGAATTTATAGGAAGTCAGGATCAACTAACAAAATCAAGGAGTTGAAACAAGGCCTGGATACAGGTAAGGTCCATTAAGGAGTCATGGACTCCTGCAGATCAATAGGAGGGAATCAAGTCAAGAGAGTTTATTGTCGTGTGTCCCAGATAGGACAATGAAATTCTTGCTTGCTGTAGCACAACAGAATATTGTAAGCATAAATGCAGAACAGTTCAGTGTGTCTATATAGCATAAACTACACATATACACATAAATAAACAGATAAAGTGCAATAGGCTGTTACAGTTCGGAGTCTGTTTGGTGGCAAGTTTAATAGCCTGATGGCTGTGGGGGAAAAGCTGTTCCTGAACCTGGATGTACCAGAATTCAGGCTTCTGTACCTTCTACCTGATGGTAGTGGAGAGATGAGTGTGTGGCCAGGATGGTGTGGGTGCTTGTTGATGATGGCAGCCTTTTTGAGGCAGCAACTGCGATAAATCCCTTCGATGGTGGGGAGGTCAGAGTCGATGATGGACTGGGCAGAGGTCAATAAGTATCCGTGAATTTAAAAGTGTAAAATGAAAGGCAAAGAAAATGTCTCTCTGAGGATAATAATACATCATAATAATGGCAGGGAACATTTTAGTACATCATTGCCCCTGGATCAGAGTTAGAGAAATGTTTAACTCCACTTTGGAAGCACCTTCGCCTTGTGGACTGCAGGTTATGGAAGAGAGCTCAGAATGGCACTGAGCCTTACAAGGGCCATCCATAGAGTTCAATTCTCCATTCATAGAGTGTTGAGAGGAAATGCATGGTAGCTGCTTCTGGGACTGACAGGGATTTCTTCCTGCAGATATCAACAGCATGAATTTGGATGAGTACAACATCCATGTTATTGCCAGTGTTTTCAAACAATGGCTGCGAGATCTCCCTAATCCTCTGATGACGTTTGAATTCTATAATGATGTTCTACGTGCAATGGGTAAGTGCAAGTTTTAATCCCAGTTCTCTTTTGGATCCAATCATTTTGACAAAATACAAAATAAGAATGACATTAAAAAGTTGTGGTAATACTGTACTGTGCGGATCAATTCCCTGAATAGTAAAATATATTTATTTGTGGCTCAATTAGTTGTGCTTTGTTAAAATCAAATGTTTTGGGGTGAAGCCAACTTCTAAAGATTTAAAGTCTAATGTCTTGCTGAAGAGGTGATGAATCATTGGATACATTTTCTGTTGCGCCACAATCCTTTGGATAAGTATAACTTCTGTACCATCCTCCCATGAGTATCAGTAGATTATTCAAAGTGAGTGATAGTGGGGCAACTCTTCCTCTTCGCAGATTCCACAAATGCCATCTCTTCTCACCTGCATACGTTTTTTATTTGGAAATAAAGTTAATGGTATGGAAAATAAACGTGTGATCATTTCTCCTTTCGTAAACAGGATGTGGCATTTGTGCTGCTGCATTTAATTAGCTAATTCACATCGCTGCAGAAATGGTACCCGAAACGTCACCCATTCCTTTTTGTCGTATCCCCCTTCTCTGCCTCCGTCTGCGCTGTGGCCTAATGGCGGAGCTGGCGACCTCGAGGCTCTGGAGGCAGACCCTGTCAGGACTCGCCTTGGGCTCGCTCCCGTGAGGGCGGCCTGACGAGGGGCTGAGACTCTCTCGTGAGGGCCTGTGACGCTCCCGTCTGAGTGGCCCAGCTCGAGGGAGGAACGGCACTCCCGTCGGAGTGGCCCAGCCCGAGGGAGGAACGGCGCTCCCGTCGGAGTGGCCCAGCTCGAGGGAGGAACGGCACTCCCGTCGGAGTGGCCCAGCCCGAGGGAGGAACGGCGCTCCCGTCGGAGCGGCCCAGCTCGAGGGAGGAGCGGCACTCACGTGAGGGCGATCCTGCTCGGGGCTGGAACGGCGCTCCGGTGGCTGGGACGGCGTTCTGGCGGCGGTGACCTGAGTCCTGGGTTGAGCCGCGGGCCAGCGGCTGCGTCTGCTGGACTGGAGGGCGGCAGCTCCGACCACCCCGGGGCGCGGTGTTTGAGCCGGCCCTTTTGCGGGGTTCGGTGAGCCGCGGGACTGTTTGTGCCATCGCCCGGTGGGGAATCGCCTCAGCGCAGAGGGAGAAGAGGAGGGATGAGACAGTAACCCTAAGATTTTTGCCTCCACCACAGTGAGGAGGTGCTATGGAGCATACACTGTGGTGGATGTTAATTTGTGTTTATTGTTGTATTTTATTGTATGTATGACTGCAGGCACGAAATTTCGTTCAGACCGTAAGGTCTGAATGACAATAAAGGTATTCAATTCAATCAATCAATTCAATTCAATTGCAGAGATGAAGGTTGTCTTCATTGTTCGCAGGTCTACAGGACCGGAAGGAAATGATTCAAGGTGTATATTCTATAATTGATCAGTTATCACGGACTCATGTCAACACACTAGAACGACTCATCTTTCATCTTGTACGGTAAATATTCAACTGAGATGCTTCAGGATTTTGACATTGTAATTCCACATTAAAGGATTATATCAAGAAAAATCATTTTTTGAAAGATGAGGGACTTGAGGGGTGCGGGGAACTGGCACGGAAGAGGGGGCGAGGCCAGGTGCAAGAACTGGCAAGTGATAGTGGATTCAGGTGAGGGGGGATGATTGACAGGTCAATCACCCCATCTCACCTGAATCCACCTCTCACGTCAACTCGTGTACTGCCCCTATCCCTCACCTCTCTTCACCAGCTACTTTCCCCCTACATCTGAAGTTTCAAGAAGGATTCTGACCCAATAGATCATCTGTCTGCTTCCTTCAGTGAATGTCGTTCGGCCTGTTGATTATCTCCAGCGCTCTGTTTTTTTGCTCAAGATTCCAGAATCTGCAGTTTCTTGTGTCTCCCTATTACCCACGTTAGGGTAATTGCTCTATAGTTCACCTGCCCTCCTCTTTACAGCATTAATCTGCAGGAACTATTCCATTATACATGGAATTCTGGAAAATTATTATCAACCTCTATTAATATTCTGGCAGGCACGTTATGAGCTTCTGGGGATTTACTGACTACTCTCCATTAATCATACCTGTGCTATTTCTTTCTCATAGTAGTTTCATTACAGATTCGTATTAAGATTTGGATTAGTTTATTGTCATATCCACCCAGGTACAAAGACGTTCTTTAATCACATGAAGCTCTTGGGTTAAAGAGTAAAGATAAATACGAATGCAAAATAACAGAAAGATGCAAGGTTAGCGCGGCTACAAGTAGTGCAAAATAACACAATTTCTAATTCACATTTTATCTTTACGTTCTAATCTTTGTGTCATGATCTTAAATTCAAAAAATATTTGTTTCGCTTCCTGGTTTGTGATCTACAAGAATTCTTCAGTCTGAATGTTTTCCCAGCTTCCGTTATTGCTGGAAGCGAGAGGTGCTCTAGAAGTGACATACAAACGCAGTTGACATCAGGAGACAACGTTCACGCATAGTGATCTAGATCCTTATCAGCAACTCTCTTCATTGTGAGCAGGGAGTTATGTTACTGCACTAGAGAGTAACAATCCCAGTACTTTGTATATTGGCGGTGAGCACAGAAAGTTACATCAATTGCTGAAATATTTTTAATGCAAAAATGCTTTTAATAACTTGGTCAGATGATATTCATCACTGAGGCAATACCATGGGGTTATGGCTCATATTAAATATATGCTTTTCAGAAAAACTTCCTTTGGTTTATCATTTTTGCAGCTTATTCAGACCACGTTGATGTGTGAGGTCTCATCAGACTGCTGTTGATTGCATGAAAGCGTTTTTTTGAAAGTGTAATGGCTCAGATGTTATTTATAGACCTGATCACCCCTCCATCCCCACCCCCAGCGCCATGTGTTCTGCTGTCTAGCTCCAATCCGCCAATCGCAGGGTGTTGTGGGATTCTGCACTATATTGGGTACAGGTGCTGATGATGAAATACCTTCTGTTTCCATTCACAATTATCAAATGGAAGACAGAAATTTTCCCCAGACGTTTATTCAAGTGGCTCTGTAGCAAACCTTTTCTGATCATACGGAGGAATGAATGATTGTCATAATTGTTTCACCATTCTCCTGTTTTGTGCTGCTTTCTAGAATTGTCCTGCAAGAAGACACCAACCGGATGTCCTCAAATGCGTTGGCCATCGTCTTTGCTCCGTGTATTCTTCGATGTCCAGATACCACAGACCCTTTGCAAAGTGTTCAAGATATTTCCAAAACAACAGCGTAAGGATGCTTCCATTTCTTAAAGTAAATCTTGGAATAAAAGAGTAATAATGACGCAACAATCATTCCATGGAAATAAGCTCGTGATAGGAACAACTTTGTTTTAAATTTGTGATGATAACTGGTTAGATCACAGGAAATGTCCTTTATATTAATAGATCCTTTAATCCCTCCCTTCATGTGACTTGATTCCCCAGCATTTTGTCATCCTCTGTGAATCTAGAACCAAAATATTTGTTTAATTGCTGTGCCATTTCTTTATTCTCAATTAAGCTACTCCTCGTTCTGACTGCATGGGACCTCCTTTTGTCTTCACCCTTTTGTCTTCACTGGTCATCTTCTTTGAACATATTTGTAGGTTTCACATTCTGCGTTTGTTCGGTGTAAGTTTACTCTCATGCTTTGTTCTTGCTTCCTAAATCAGACTCATTGCTGAATTTAAAGTGAATTAACAACATTTAATTCACAAACATTTGCAGTAGTGAAAGGCTGAAATACTGAAGCTACAACTTTAAGAAGTGGCACAACTAGTAGAGCTGATGCCTCACAGCACCAGAGAACCGGGTTCAATCCTGACCTTGGGTGCTGACTGTTCGAAGTTTGCATGTTCCGGTGACCGCGTGGGTTTCCTCCAGGTGCTCCAGTTTCCTCCCACATCCCAAAGGCATGTAGGTTTGTCGGTTAATGTGTAAATTTCCCCTTGTGTGTAGGGTGTCAATAAGTAAGTGTGATAACATAGAACTAGTGTGTATGGGAGATCATGTTGAGAGAACCGATGAGCCTGTTTCCAAATGTAACTAAACTAAGTAATTTAAAGATAAATCAGGAAGAGCAAGATACTTGAATGCAAAGGATGAGTTGTGGACTTCTGCTGGGGGCTTGTGTATTGAGGTTAGGTGAATAGCACAGTCAGACTGCTTTCTTCGATCAGTTAAATTTGTTTCCGGGCAAGAGAGCGGGTTGGGAGAGTGTTGAAAACAAGAATAGATGTTAATCGGTGTAACTGGGATGGAATTTATGGTATTTTCCAGTTTCTGAATGTTTCATTGTTCCCTGATGAGATATGTGTTAAAAAAAACAGAATGCTGTCGTAACATGCTGACCTTTTCCGCAGGTGTGTGGAACTGATAATTGTGGAGCAAATGAACAAGTACCGAGCTCGCCTGAAGGACATCAGCAGCCTGGAGTTTGCAGAGAGCAAAGCCAAGAATAGATTGTCGCTCATCCGATGCTCGATAGTAAGATGTCTTCATTTAAATTTTATACAGATCTATATTACTGCAATATTGTTTCTTGTTCCTGTTGCATTAAATAGAAACTTTTATCCTTTAAAAGAAACATAACAAAAATGTGCCGATTAAGAATCCCAGTACTTTTCGAACAATTTGTACATTCACCACCTTGTCTGTTACATTGGTTCATCATTTGTTGTCATTTTGTCTTTCTGAATACTAAGTCACTGTTGCAGTCCACCATGGTGTCGAATCCACATGCCTGTATGTGGCCACTGTTCTATGAGGTTGTTAAAATAGGTGCAGGAGTAGGCCATTCGGCCCTTCGAGCCAGCACCGCCATTCAATATGATCATGGGTGATCATCCACAATCAGTACCCTGTTCCGTACTGTTTAGTTGCTCAAATAAATTGGTGGCTAGGTTTAAGGTCAACTTTAATTGACCAATTGAGTGACCTCCCGGTTTAGTTTCATGCAGTCTCCCAGTGGTTTTATATTTGTTTTTCATTGCGTGTTTGGGGAAGAGTACTGTAGGTGGAGACCAAGTACTGCCCTGTATTTCTGAAGTAAATGTAGATTATTTCCTTGGCTGCACTTGTAGCTGTTTCTTCATAGTATGACTATAATCCTAGCCTATGATCTAGGGTGACATCTCAAATTGATTTTTGTTGCAGAATGTATCATATCACCTTGGGTAAACTCATTCCACTTTTGTTTGACATCATTTGGAACATTAACTCAGCGTGGAATGCATTGTTTTCAGAGTGTTTGGGGTATTTCTTGAACCAACTGTACAATGACAGAAACTTGGGGCTTTCACCTTCCACTCCCAAAACGTGGCATATTTAACTGGCTTGTTAGGGTATGCCATTTGTTTTAGAAATACAAATAAACAGTATTGGAGGGAAATCTTATCACATTGTGAAGTGCTCTGAGGAGTCTCCTGTTCAGATGTAGTCTATCTGGCAAGGTCTACGTGATTATGGAATCTCAGAATTGCACTGCATGGAAACAGACCATTCAGCCTAACTAGTTCACCTGCCATTGGGCTCTCTTTCTGTGAATCCCGTCATCCAACACAGTCCATAGCCCTCCACATCTCGGCAATTCAAGTGCTCAGCTAAACACTTTATCATGTTTTAAACATCGGATCTTCAATCACTCTCGGGCAGTACATTCCAGGTGCTTACTACTCTCTGGGCAAAGAAGACCCGCCTTCATCTCCCCTCTAAATCTTTTCCTTCTTACCCTAAACCGATGCCGTAGTTGTATCTGACTCTGGTACGGGGGAATGTTTCCTGCAGTCCACACTCTGCAACCTCGTCATTTTCTTACTCACCATACCCACCTATTGGAGAGAAACTTTTGCAAACATTTTTCTATCATGCAAAAAAAATAATCAAATTTGACATGGGTTTGAGTAACTCACGACTAAAGCAATGTTAAGCTCATTCTCTACAAGAGCCATGAAAATCATCACCCTTGGTTGCATGATTCAGAAAATTCCATGCAGCATTGGTTCCATTTTCCTCAACCATTTTAAAGTTACAGCTTTACCGTTCACCTCTTGATTTCACCATGCTGTAAAGGTAACCAGTGATGTTTGACACTGTTAGCTGCCACTTTACATCTCATGATGCAAGTTATTAAGTTAGCAGAATATATACTGATTGCAGAACAGCAAAATAAACTTCAGTGCTTTCTCTTCTAAAAGCAGCTTGTTGCTTTGTGATTCCCACCTTCAAAGTGCAGAAGCAAGCAATCCATAAAAGTCTTTAAGAAATGCGCACTCAGAGAAGTGCAAATAAAAATTATCTTTTCACTTTTCTTTGTGCGATCGGGTCGGTCGGGTCTGTGTTAACCCAAGCAGTCTCTTTGTTTCCAACTTCTGTAAAACTTCTGTAAAAATGAAAAGCTGAGGATTCCATATTGAGTGTTTCAGTTCCGTGTGGATACAATGTGGAAACAGGCTCTTCGGTCCACCTATAGTCCAATTACGATCACCCGTATACTAGTTCTATCCTACACACTAGGAACAATTTACAGAAGCCAATTAACCTACCACCCTGCACGTCCTTGGAATGGGAGGAAACTGGAGCAGTCAGAGAAAACCTAGGAGGTCACAGATAGCACATACAAACTCCGTACAGACAACACCCATAGTCAGGATCAAACCCAAGCCTTTGTTGTAAGGCAACAACTCTGCTGCTGTGCCACTGCGCCATCCCTTTAAGTGGTGTCAAGGTAAGAGTTTGATCACTTGTGTGTGAGGCTAGACTAAGTGTACGTTATAAAGGTTATGTAGGTGTGGCATCACATTCACAAATGTTGGATGCATAATTCCACGTTTATATCCTCATTTTTTATCTGACATCTTTTCTTTATTTAAATATACCAGTTCATCTGGCTTGAAGATTGCAAAGCAAGGCTCATCTGCCCACGTGGGCAACAAAGCCCAGATATTTAATCCCTGACTAGTTCTGTACTATGTAATATCCGGTGTCTTGTTGTTTTGAATCATGCGATCCATGTGTCTGGTTGATGGCAAATCTTTTTCTGACAAATCTCTTTAAATCTTGTCAAATCTCCCATGATATCACAATCCTGTTGTGTGTGTGTCTCTGTCATAATCATTTCCAATGTAGGTTGCACTTAATCTTGGGAAAGCTGATTATTTGTAAAATATTACCACGACTGGCAATTCTTCCATCAAGAAAGTCAAATAAGTTTTAAGTTTAATAATAGACTTTAAATTCCCAGCATGTGTAGGAAAGAACTGCAGATGCTGGATTAAATCAAAGGTAGACTGGTTTAAATTCCCAGCAGTTTAATGTGTAAAAGGTTGTGACGAGCAGTCCCTGGTCTGTGTGTGTGTGTGAGTTGATCTCAGGTGTAATGGAAATTGGGAAGCTCCAAATACTTCACAATTTCTAGGTAATGCATATTTCAAATCAGTGTTGCTGCCCAGTGACTGATATTGATCAATGTATACGTGAACATAGATGAAGTCAGAGTTAAGAGAGTCAACTGATAGCTGTAAGCTGTCCCAATACATGGATATGGACCATTTGGTTGAGGTAATAAGTGCTTAGAGTTTCAATCCAGTTAGTGTTGACTTCATAATGAGGAAGAGAAAAATAAGTGGAGATGGGAAAGGATGAAAAAGGGAAAGTTATGTGGAATTTACAGAATAGCAACATATTTTAATTTTAAATGCAAGCAGAAAATGCTGGAAGCACTCAGCATGTGAGGCGGCGTGAACGGAACTGGTATGCCACGTGGAAGACATTTATCAAAACTGGAAGAGTGTTTCAAGTTCCAGGGAGAGTGACGAGAGGAGAGACAGAGGCAATATATTGTTATTTACTGACCCACACAAAAAACACTCATTTTCTTTTAATCTGTATGTTTCTGTTGATTGCAACCAAACTAACCTGATCCTCTACTTTTCATGTTCTTTCCACTATAGAAACCAGTAATAATTGCGGTTAGATTCATGAGCATGAATCGCAGTTCAATTCCGGTAGGTATTCCTCCCTCCATGTCATCAATTCCTTGTCATAATCCGTCCCGTTCATCACTTCCAAGTCTATCCCAAGCCAAGGAAATGATGCAGATGTGTGTTGTCCCAGAACAGAATTAAGTTGTGTTACTTGGAGTTTTTGTTCTTCACTTGTAGTTGTGTTTCTGTTGCCTGTAACATTTTTCACGCTTGGACTTCAGTTCTGGTATGAAGGTTGCATCGTGTGATTGGTTAATGGTACAACCATATAAAATGCTGGTGAGTTGCCAGTGAAAAGTTTCCACATGTACACAAACCAAAAAGCCATCGGAAAAATAGAAGTGTCTGAATAAAAAAAGGTTCACTTGAGGAGACTTATTTTCAAAATTGTTCCAACAGAGCCTAGATGGTCACTCTGGTCATTGGTGTCTGCAGTGATCAATAATCAGTTTTCATATTTTGTTCTAATTGTATCAAATAGCAAATTATTCAGGTAAATGTTTTAATACCAATTATACACTTCAGTAAAAGTGGTGTTTCAAAATGATTTGCATGGTATTTGGATGCGTACATTCCTTCATGCCATCAATTCATCAACTGCCTGGCTTTTGCCCTAGCTTTGTAAAACTAGTCTTTTCCGGGACCATTTAATCTACCACATCTTGAATGGTATTCGCTGGTGCTGGTAAACAGTTAGATGACGTTTTCCAATGCACTGTATCACGATGGAATAGCAATCAGAGTGGCCATTGATATACTTAATCCATATATTTTGCATAGATGATAAGCCAACAATAAGGCTGAAAGATTTGCAAACAGCAAACAAAACTGCTGAGTGCAGGATTCAACTTTGCCTCCTCCACTGTCACTGAAATCAATCTTTCAGTTCAAATTGATTTACTGCAAAATTTAGGGGCGGCACAATGGCGCAGTGGTAGAGTTGCTGCCTTGCAGCACTTGCAGCGCCAGAGTCCTGGGTTCGATCCCGACTACGAGTGCTGTTTTTACAGAGTTTGTACATTCTCCCCGTGACTGCGTGGGTTTTCTCCGAGATCTTCGGTTTCCTCCCACATTCCAAAGACGTTTGTAAGTTAATTGACTTGGTGTAAATGTAAATTGTCCCTAGTGTTTAGAAGATTGTGTTGATGTGCGGGAATTGCTGGTCGGTGACGATTCGGTGGGCCGAAGGGCCTGTTTCCGTGCTGTATCTCTAAACTAAACAAAGGTTATCAAGAAATAGCAGTAAGCACTATGTAGCAAAGTCTTCCTGACCACGCATTATCTGGCAGTCATGTGAAGACTAGTTCACCTCTCTACCATCTAGCCTAGCTGTTACACCACTGCCATATACCTAGAAATGACAAAATTGCTTAGATATTTCATATTTCTCAAAACGTAAGATAATTTCACTTCAGCTAATTATTGCCCTATTGCTCAACTATCATTCATCAGCAAAGAGTTGGCGGATGTTGAGAGAGATAGTACATGATGCTTACTCAATGCTTAGTTTCGCTTTCATCAAAACCCTCATTCCAGCCATGTGCCAAACATGGGCAGAAGAGCTGAATTACAGCAGCAAGATGAGGGCGACAGTGTTTGATGGGATGCTTTATCCGTGACATTCCTGTCAGATCCTTGCATTGAGTGGCCTTGGAGTGTGTTTATTATATTCGGATCGAGGTAAGAATCTGACACTTCTCTCTACACTGAGGTTATAGTTGGAGATGTGGGTGTATAAACTTAGTTCCATTCACAGCTCCTCGAGCAATGAAACACCTATGCTGCAAGACCAAGACTACATCCTTACTGTTTTAACAAGTGGCACATGTACCAGTTAAAGTACAATGAAATTTGAGTTACCATACTGCCATACTAAGTGAAAAGCAACAAGATACACAACCACATAAAAGTTAACATAAACATCCACCACAGCAGATTCCACATTCCTCACTGTGATGGAAGGCAAGTTCAATCTTCTTCCTCTTTGTTCTCTCGTGGTCGGGGCAGTCAAACCACCTGCGATTAAAGCCCCGCAGCCGACAATCGAAACGCCCATCGGGGTGATCGAAACACCCGAGTCGGGGCGGTTGAAACTCTCTCCGCGGCATGGAGCTCCCGAGTCGGCGTCTTCTTACCAGAGACCGCGGGGCTTCACAATGTTAAAGTCCACAGGCCCCGCGGTTGGAGCTTCGATCCCCAGCAAAGGGATCGCAAGCCCCGCGATGTTAAGGACCCGCAGATTCCCGCAGCTTGGAGCGCCTGGTCGGTCTCCAGGAAAGGCAGCAAACTCCGTAATGTTAGGCTGCAGTGCGGACGGAGATACGATACGGAAAAAAATCACATCTCCGTCCAGGTAAGAGATTGGGGAAAAAAAGTTTCCCCCAACTCGCCCCCCCTCAACCCCCAACCTAAAACAAACCAAGGAACACTAAAACATACTTTTTAACATAACACATACTAAAAATAACAAAAACAGAATAAAGAACAGACAGACTGTTGGCGAGGCAGCCACTGCTGGTGGTGCCACCCTGCCTAGCAAGCTAAATATTGTGACCAGAGAAATATGACAGAGCAGATTATTTTTACTCTATTAAAACCTGTTTACCATGAAGACATTGTGGCGCCACCCGGTGGTTAGGCCACTTATTGATCGAACGCTCGGCCCTAGGACGGGCAGGGTCATGTGACTAGGTTTGGCGGGGTTTGGCTTAGGAGTGTGCCTGTTATATATATATATATATATATATATATAGAACTTTGGGAGACCCCCCCCCCCCCCGTCATGTGTGAACTGTTCTTTGTTCAACTCAATAAAGATGACTTTGTTTAGCAACGCGTGTCTTGCTATAACATGTCAGAGTTATGATAGGATGCTTAAATTAGTAGCTGCAACAATATTCAAGGTCAAAACAACCAGAACAAAGACACTCACTGGGCCAGCATATCATTCACCACTCTACATATGTGATTCAGCCCCCACTAAATGCTCGTTTGCTCCTCCAACCACAAACGTCTCACAGTTTCAAGGTGTGCTCCCTACAATATGTACTGCTTCAAAGTACCAAAGCATGTTTGTGCACTTTTCGAGACTACTTTTGGAGCATATGGAAGGACTAGGGCAGTGAATGTTAGAGGGCGCCTGTGGTCCTTCAAGATGCACACCATCCCGACTTGGAAATATTTCACTGTTTGATCATCGTTGCTGTGTTTTTCTTGCACTCCCTGTTCAACATACGATTGAGTACCGTCCCCAGGAGTACAAAATGGTAACTCAGCGTTACTACCTCACCTACGGGGGTACTGCCATCAATACTCAAGACATAGGAACACAATTAGGGCATTTGGTCTATTGAGTCCGCTCCACCATTCAATCATGGTTAATATATTTTGCCCTCTCAACCCCTCATCCTGCCATGGAATAAAATGTAATGTAAAAAACTTGTAGAAAGAGAATGTAACAGCCCCAGAAATTAGTCATGCTTTCCCTCTCTCTCCATCCCCTCCCCCTTCCCAGTTCTACCAGTCTTACTGTCTCCGTCTGAAGAAGGGTTTCGGCCCGAAACATTACCTATTTCCTTCGCTCCATAGATGCTGCTGCACCCGCTGAGTTTCTCCAGCATTTTTGTCTACCTTACTGTCTCCGACTATGTTTTATCTGTACCGCCCACTCCCCTGACATCAGTCTGAAGAAGGGTCTCAACCCGAAGCGTCATCCATTCCTTCTCGCCAGAGATGCTGCCTGTCCAGCTAAGTTACTCCAGCATTTTGTGTCTACCTTGCTATATTGAAATATGCCTTTTGGCTTGGTAAAAATAAAGTGTTCTACGAGTTTAAAACCTTCAAAAAAGTAATCAGGTATGAATGACATTACCCTCCCTGATTCTACTGTTCAGCAAGGTTTTCAGAAACTGTGCCAAGGAGATCAGTCAGACAATAGTTTTCAATAGTACACAAAAAAGCTGGAGAAACTCAGCGGGTGCAGCAGCATCTATGGAGCGAAGGAAATAGGCAACGTTTCGGGCCGATACCCGATAGTTTTCAATGTTTGTTCTCGTTGTCAGAAGGTCCCTTGGGAAGCAGGTAGGAGTGGAAGGCGATGGGGAAGGTAGTTAAATTTGCTCTGATTCCTGTGTGATACTGAGATGAAAACCTAACCCGAGTTCAACATTCTGTTCATTATCTGAGACAACGTGCACAGGGGCTCCACAAGGAACTGTGCTGGCTCCGTTCCTGTTTACCATCTACACAGCGGATCTCCAATATAACACCAACAGCTGCTTTTTGCAGAAGTTTTCGGATGACACAGCTGTTGTCGGCCTCACTAAAGTGGGCAATGAGGAGGAGTATAGAGACATAATAAGTAACTTTGTGGAGTGGAGTGCACACAATAACCTCCATCTTAACACCAAAAAAACCAAGGAGATAGTTGTGGACTTCAGGAGGGGGAGGAGGAGGACTCAAGCAACACCAATCACCATTAAGGGCACTGAGGTGGAGGTGGTCGCTAACCACAGGTACCTTGGGGTGCAGCTTGACAGTGAGCTGAACTGGAAGTGTCATATGGAGGCGGTGTACAGGAAGGGACAAAGCCGACTGTATTTTTTAAGGAGGCTGAGGTCATTTAACATCTGCCAACCCCTACTGTGCAGTGTCTACCATTCAGTGGTGGCCAGTGCTCTGTTTTTTGCTGTGGCCTGTTGGGGAGATGGCGCCCGCATAGCGGACAAAAACAGACTGGACAAGCTAATCAGGAAGGCCGGCTCAGTGGTCGGGGCTGAGCAACGAACGGTCCAGCAGGTGGCAGAGGCCAGAACTCTGAACAAACTGGGTTCAATAATGACCAACCCCACTCACCCACTCCATGCCCTGAAGGTGATCAAGAGCAGCATCTTCAGTCAGAGGCTGATTGCACCAATGTGCAAAACTGAGAGACATAGGAAGTCCTGTTTACCAGCTGCTATAAGGTTATATAATGCGCATAAATAACTGCACTTTTTTTAAATTAATTGTATTTTAACTTGTATTTTAACTTGTATTTTAACTTGTTAAGTATGGAAGCCATTTGAGGAAATGTGTGGTGTTATGTCTGTCTTGAAGCTGTCGTGGCACTGTAATTTCCTGTAAAGGATTATTAAAGGTATAATCAATCAATCAACAGTCTGAAAGGTCATTGATCTTGCCAATGCCATTGATCTTGATTCTGTACATTGCAGCAGCAGGGTGCCTCTTCCCAGTTGCTCCTAACATGCATGTTAAGCACATAGCAACAACAAATAGTTCTTAAGTTTCCTGTCTCATTTGGTATTAACTGCAACAAACTTACGGGTAAAAAAAAAAATAAAAGAACTGTTGCTAAAACAGTTCTGTCTGATTTATTCAAAATCCATTGGCTATTCATGCATTCTAGTCAATTTGTTTATACATGTTAGCATCGATTGCTTTTGCTAAAAGATTTGTTCTTCTGGCAAATCTCTATTGGATTGGATTGGATTGGATAGCATCATTGAGAATCTGAAGTGTTTGTTTCTGATTCATTTTCTCATATTCAGTGTAGGGAGGAGCTGCAGATGCTGGTTTAAACCGAAGATAGACTCAAAAAGCTGGAGTGAATCAGCAGGACAGGCAGCATCTCTAGAGAGAAGGAATCGGTGATGTTTCGGGTTCAGACCCTTCTTCAGACTGAAGGGTCTCGACCCAAGACGTCACCCATTCCTTCTCTCCAGAGATGCTGCCTGTCCCGCTGCGTTACTCCAGCATTTTGTGTCTTCTCATTTTCAGTACTTGTTATCTTAGGATATTATCTCAGCAGTGGTCATTTTAGGACAAAGGCTGGCCTTTTAGATCAAGATGGAAATTTCTTGGGAGCTTTGCGAATTTTTTGGAATACTTGACCGCGGTTGTGTTTTCTCAATCATTGATAGATCGATCCAAGGCAACGTTTGATGTGTTATTGAATGCTAAGGAGAGCAGTGGGGAAATGAGAGGCGCGGGATTTGAACCACATTGTGGAGGACTCAATGGTCCTTGTTAGTCCATGTCTCTTGGTTTCAAGTGCAGTAACATCATCATGTTCACTGTTCAATTAGGCAGTTGTATTCTGGGGATATGATCTTCATACATTCATGTGTTAAGATTACACCGTGGGCTTCCAGATGCATGAATAAAAGGGAACAGAGATGTGTGTCAAGTTGCAGCATTAACTTTTGTTCCTGTAACTTAATTCTGCTAATTGATGGTGTAAAACTCAGGCAATGATGCATTTTTAATTAATAAGCCTTGACATTTTCATTTCTGGATAATGCACGAGTAGAATAGTATGTATGTAATAGTTTAAGCATTAGACTGCCTTATCCTGGCAAGCTGCGTATGCTCCTACAAATGGTAAAGTATTGTGTCTGTAGGAGTCATTAGGAACTGGTTACCACACAGATAGCACATGAAACAGTAGCATTGTAAATGTCCACCATTACAATAATATTTATTAAATATGAGATTTGATTTGATTGAAGGTCTGAACCATCATGGCCTACACCATATCTACACCATTTTCACAAATCACTTTATCTTTCCGCAAGTAAGAGTCGCTGAAACTTTTCATGTTTTCTCTTTGTTGCTCATGCAGCTGAATGGTAATAAAAAGGTAATTTGGTTTGTCTGTTTTATGTGCTTGTGGTGATATCCTTCTCCTGGTGACAGCTCTTCCAAATGAAAGCACCAGAACTGCAACCACTCCAGCACACGAGGGATATGCAGCAGAAGTTTTAAAATGCAGCAAAACCTGCGTCAAATAATAAAAAAAGTACAATTCTTTAAAACTCTTTAAAACTAAAAAAGCACAAGTACAGGTGTCAGAGGTTATGGGGAGAAGACAGGAGAATGGGGTTGGGAGGGTGAGATAGATCAGTCATGATTGAATGATGGAGTAGACTTAATGGGCCGAATGGCCTAATTCTGCTCTTACAACATAATGTTATGAATTCTCAATCCATTTTCTATTCCTTGATGGTTTACTCTGACCATGATGCTGCGAGTTTTTAATTTTATACTTTTGCAGTTCGTCCAATCAGTTCTACATTAATTAAGTATCCTATCTTGGTTTAAAGTGGTTTGGCTCAGAGTACCCTCTGGGTGCAGGTTGTATGAACAACAGTGTTATTGACTTAACTTTACAACCAAGTTAGGTGTATACTTTAACTTTGCCAACATGCGTTTAAACAGGAATGAGGTGGTCATTTCATATTGGTCCTTAAAGACTGAAGAATATTTCATTCCATTAGAATTAGAATTGATTGCATATGCAAGAGGCGGACAAGCTGAAGAACTAGTCTATGGCATTACACGGTCAAATGAAAAGTCACTTGTTAAAAGGGCAGTTGCATGGGAATGCGAGCTAAAAGTCGGAATATTTCACGCCCTGCAGGGTGGCTGTTTACCTCTGCTAAAAATTACTTTACATGTATCAGTTTACATTAATCAATTCATTTATTCACTTCCTCAGAGCCCGGAATTGATGAGATTCATGCGACATGCTGGAGTGGGAGCAGGCTGGGTTTGGTTCCAATGTGACCAGATTGTGTTGTCATTTGTTTATTTATCTGTGACATGCTGGTGTTTTCCTTTGTGTATTCGTGAGTGGTATCTAGCTATGGGTGAGTTGGGCAGAATTAAAAATATACTTTTCCAGCGTGTTCAGATTGGATCAAAAATCACTTTCCCTGCTGCCTGATTCCACGCAACCGTGGGTAGGTAGAAAGTGCTTCACAGCAATCCTCAGCTGAAGAACATGGGTATGTTTCAAGTATCTACAGAATCTGTGCATTAAGATGAAATAAACTGGAAACTTGCCTTTCAACTTTCAGAATGAAAGTCCAATCCTTTGGTCATCTATTAAAAGACTCTCCTTGACACATTGTAATGAAAACGTATTGAACATTGGATTCTGCCCTGCAGCTCATTCAGCTATCTCTATCTGAGACAGATTGAGACTCTCTCTGTGTTTTGTTGTTCATTATGGTACAATGAGATGTCTTCCGTGTCAAGGAGAAAGAAGATTTAAGTACTTCACGGCATGTCAGTCTTGTGTGGACTTTGACAGTTCTGAGTGTTCAGTAGAATTTGAGAGTGCAACGATCACACTAATTGCAATATTGGAGAACTAATCGAACCTTAGCAGAGATTATTTGCCAAGATGAAGACTGGTGTAATTGAGAGCTGTAAGCTACCCACTCTGCAATGATTATCTCAATCTAAAAGTTTGTGATTTTATTTCTTTTGTACTGATTTTTGTCTTCTGAAATGGTAGACAGCTGCAGAATTACTGCATAGCCAGTCATATTCGCTTTGTACGGGGAATGGTGGGAGTGTTTAGATTTGAGGTGATTTTAAAAGGAGCGATATTTGAATTAGATTATCATGTACAGATTGCAGACTTTTAAAACCGAGCTTGTTGACACTATTTCAGCTTATTTTCTGTTTGTTGATTTTTCATTGATTATTGCTCATATGTGGGAGAAGATCTCTCACTCAGGCATAGTCTTCAAACCTGATACTCTCTGGTACATCCTCTAAGCTTTATCTGCCAGCTAGTCAACTATGAGGGAGTTGGTACAGCAATCTGAACTTCACCCAATGTTCACGTATGATTCAGACAGTGACCAGTGGAATTCAGTGGTGAGCATGAACCCTGCAAGATCAGCTCAATCAACACAGACCAAGAATTCAATATTAAATCTTTATGGTTTATTTGGTTTAATAGGATACTCACACATTTTCCAACTATTACCTATCTTGATGACACCTGTACCATGATCTTGAACCATTTCTATGATTTTCCATTGTTAAGATTGAAACGCTATTAGCCAAAAGGGGTGAATGTTATGACATTAATAGTTAATGTCCTATTTTTTACTAATGGCACAGACCTTTTGCATTTCAATTACCTTCGCCTTTTGACTAATTGGGTTGTTCTGTAACTTTTGAAGGGAAAAGGTCGTCTTCGCCGCTCCAGCCACAACAGCCCCACGTCTCCCGTAGGACTGCGGTTGCTCTCAGTCGCAGATGTTCCAGAAGAAATGGCCAGCGCTGACGAGTCGATTGATGTGGACTTGACAGAGCAACAGAAAGCAGCCATGCAGCAAGAGGAAAGAGTGTTAACTGAACAAATAGAGACGCTACAAAAGGAAAAGTAAGAGGCGCAAGCATTTAGAGTACATGACTGGTTTCGAGAGTTTTGCGCTCCAGACAAGAGTTCAAATAGCCACGTGGTATAATATTTTAATTAAATTATAGCGAATGTTGATGAAGAAAGGGAATGTAATGAATGTTGTCACTATTGATTTTCTAAAGCTATTAGCCAGAATCCCATAGAGGAAAAATTAGCAAAGTTGCAGCTATGGAATCAGTGCAGCCTGGATAATAAATTGTCTCAAGACTTAAAGCTAAGAGCTGAGGAAAATGATTAATTTTCAGGTTGGAGAATAGCAGGCGGTGACGTTTTCCAAAGTTTGCTTAGTTTTATGTATTTCCCAGGTCAAACTACCTTCAGCTTGCTTCCCCTGCATAACATCATTACATAATGTTCAATTCCATCCACAACTTGGTCGGCATGGGCAGGTTGGGCCGAAGGGCATGTATCCAGACATACATTGCCATTTGCTGCTGATATAAATCATGCATCTCCCAAACCGACAACGTTGTGGGAGTTCCATGAGAAGGACTGCTTTGGTCCAAGGAGGCAGCTCTCTCCCACCTTCTCATGGAGGCACGCAGTAAATGCTGGGCTGTGCCAACAATAGACAATAGGTGCAGGAGTTGGCCATTCGGCCCTTCGAGCCAGCATGCCATTCAATGTGATCATGGCTGATCATCCCCAATCAGTACCCCGTTCCTGCCTTCTCCCCATATCCCCTGACTCCGCTAGCTTTAAGAGCCCCATCTAGCTCTCTCTTGAAAGTATCCAGAGAACCGGCCTCCACCGCCCTCTGAGGCAGAGAATTCCACAGACTGTGAGAAATAGTGTTTCCTCGTCTCCGTTCTAAACAATATGCAGAAGTATACAATTCAAACAAATGAGTTGGACGAGTTTGTGCAGACTAATACTTAAATTTGAAGGTAATACTGGACTCAGAGGTGTGGGCAACAGTATGGAGAATGGTATGAAACTACAGGGGAATCGGCTGATGGAATGTGCAGACAGTTGGCAGATTAAATTTTAATAACCAAAGTGTGAAGCGATACATGTTGACAGAAAGGAAAAGGAAAGATAATATAAGGTAATTGGCATAGTTCTTAAACAATAAGCAGGAGCAGACGAACCTGAGTGTGGATGTGATGAATCTTTGAAATGTCAGTACATGTTGAGTGAGATGCAAGTAATGTATGTGGGCCTAATGCTTTGTAAGTATCAGCCAGACACAAATACAGTCAAGTAATATTGAACATGTATTAAAAAATCTGGTAAACGATAAGTGGATTATTGACTAACTTTTTGATTGCTACACTTTATGGAGAAAGTGAAGCGCTTAAAGAGATTGCAGAAGAGATTTATGGGAATGTTTCCATGGATGAGGGATTTTAGTTCCAAGGTTAGAGAGGTTGCGATGGTTCTCATTGAATCAATGAAGATTGAGGGGAGATTTGATCTTGACAATATTAGGTAGGCTATTAGAGAGAGCTTGTTATTAATAACAAATGACTCTTGAATCAGGGGAAAAAGATTTAATGTGAAGGACAAAATATGCAGAGGAGATATGAGGAAAGAGTGCTGTGAGTTCTGGTGATCTGGACCTCAGTTCAAGGACATTGCTACAGAAGTTCACAGGCCTTTCTGAAAGGAATTTAATAGATGTAGGAGAAAATAATTTCATGAGGTTTGGGGAAAATATGGAATGGAAGTAGATCAGTGTAGGCTGCTGAGCAGGAGCTAACATAGATCCTATGGGGCGTTAGAACAATTCCCTGATTATATTTATGTGTCTTTACATAACCAGAAAAGTGCTCAGCTTTAGTGATTTCAGTTGTTGTGCTTTTTGAAATGTCATTAGTAAATCTTAAGTACCATGAGTCAGTTAATACATGGCATTATGAAAGGGGTGTCAGAACACTCTGTTCTGTTCCTGAGTCCATCAACCGGAGATTGCATTATTTTAAGGGTGGCACAGTGGCACGGCTAATAGGTCTGTTGCCTTACAGCTACAGGGACCTGGCGTTGCTCCTGACCTCTGTGTGATGATTGTACAATCTCACTTTTGAGTGAAGGGCTTTACCCCACATGCTTCTGTTTCCCCTTATTCCAAAACGGTGTATATTAGATGTTTAATTGGTTGTTGTAAATTAGCCCCTAGTGTAAGTGGGACGGTAAATCGTTACGGTACCTGTGAGAATAGCATAAAGGAAAATTATGCAAGAATCAGTTTGCCGTGTGAGCAGGCAAGGACTCGATGGGCAAATGGCTGCACCCTATGTCGTAAAGAAATGTAAAAAACGTTTTTTTCCGATTCCTATTCCTTTCAGCTAAGTTCATTTTCACAGTTCAGTTAAATGGAGACCAATTTCTAAATGGAGGAAAGATCCTACATAACAAGCTGCCAGCTATCCTAATTTGGGATATCCTAGTGTGATCACTGAGTATTTTGACCGTGTGGAATACTGATTCGACGTTGCACAAGTAACCATGGGCACAGCGGAAAGATGTAGTTAGGCTGCAAGTCATGATTTTCAATTCTGCTGGGAATAGATGTAATCGATCATAATGACTTGATCACTATTATATGTCATTAAGGCATTATTCCTCAGTAGCAGGCAGCCAACCATTATAATTTGAGCCACAGTAACTCAACCATTATTTATCTAGCTGTTGCGAAGGCACGTATGATAGAGCAATTAGATTTAAGATCAGGAAGAACATGTTATTATATTACACATCTCTTGCCTGTGTAGATAGCTCACAATTTTACAAATTATATTTTGTTTAGGGATGAACTGACATTTGAAATACTTGCTCTCGAGCCACGAGCCTCAGATGACGAGACGCTGGAGTCAGAAGCATCCATCGGAACAGCCGACAGCTTTGAAAACATAAACATGGACTCTGAGGGAGCAATGTCGGGACGCACAGGTAACTGCTCCACGGACATTTGTTCTCAAACTCATGCAGCTTGTTAGCAGTTCATATAGTTCCAATAGAAAAGTAAAGAGGTTACAGGGGCGGCACGGTGGAGCTGGGGTAGAGTTGATACCTTACAGCGCCTTGCAGCCCCGGAGACCCGAGTCCGATCCCGACTATGGGTGCTGTCTGTACGGAGTTAGTACGTTCCCCCCGTCACCTGCATGGGGTTTCTCCGAGACCTTTGGTTTCCTCCCACACTCCAAAGACCTGCAGGTTTATTGGCTTGGTATAAGTGTAAATTGTCACTAGTGGGTGTAGGACGGTGTTAATGTACGGAGATTGCTGGTCGGCACGGACTCGGTGGGTCGAAGGGCCTGTTTCCGCGCTGTATCTCTAAACTAAAGTAAAGTTGGCGCCAGAAAGTATTTCCTGGCTGGCACCTCACCTGTTGAGAAGATCAGGTAGAAAAGCCTGCAGGGCACGTTGCAGCCATGAAGCAGAGTAGAGGGGAAGAAATACAGTGGATTGAAAGGGGCAAGAGAAGGGGTTGGCGTCTCTGTGGGTGGATGGTGGGGTTGGTGTGGAGGAACCGGGGTTGGGAGTTGTGAATAGACACAAAATGCTGGAGTTACTCAGCGGGACAGGCAGCAGCTCTGGAGAGAAAGAATGGGTGACGTTTCGGGTCGGGACCCTTCTTCGGACTGATGTCAGGGGAGATGGCGGGACAAGGAACGGGTGACGTTTCAGGTCGAGACCCTTCTTCAGACAGCGTGTGTCGAATGCCATGGATTTGCTGCTGCCCAGAATGATGATGACATGATGGGACTTAGGGGGTGAAGTGGGAAAGGTGGGTGTTTTAGCAGAAGCAGAGGCCTGGATTAAAAGCAGAAATTGCTGGGAAGATTTCTGCAGGTCAGGCAGCATCTGCGGAAAGAGAACGTTTCAGGTCAAAGACCCTTGGTCTGAGGAAAGGTATTTTCAATCTGAATTGTTCACTATGTATCTCTTCCCACAGATGTTGCTTGATCTGCTAAGTCTGTCCTGTATCAGCAATTTTATTTTTATTTATCGTTGAAACAAGAAGGAAAGGGTCAAGGGCAGATGACGGGTGTCTGATCAAAGGGAAGAGAGTACTGCTTTAGGGGTATGGGGATCAGCTGTGTGGGAGGGTAGAGTATTGTGGTTCGTGTTACAAAGGCATTCAGTTGGTATAACCTAACTTTTCTTTCTTGCCTTCAGCTACTAACTTTCCTGAATCCTTTGAAATCTGGCTTGGGGATATGAACTAAAAGATGTATTTAAAATCTGATTTGAGAAGCGAGTTTTTACATGATGAAGTTGGGCAGCTTCAAGTAGAATCAGTCCAAGGGGAGTGCTCATGCTAACATCTGCCTTTGTTGTTCATTGACAGAAAGAGGTTCAGTTGTAAGTTCCGTTGGTCACCGGCGGTCTGAAGCAATGAGAAAGATGAGGAGGCCACAGAGGAAGAAAACGGAACCTGTTGTGTCGGTTGATCCAACTGTTCATTCCTCACCCACGGCGTCACAATCATTGTCATGTTTACCGCAAGGAGGAAAGCGATTCCGTTTCCGCTCAAAATCACCTTCGCCAGCGTTTTACCGTTCGCACAACAGCATCGAGCAAAGGGCAGATGGGGATGGTGCTAAAGGTCAGGACGAGAGGCCGCAGTTTACAACCAGAGGAACCTTCAATCCGGAAAAGGGCAAACAAAAACTTAAGATGATGAAGCGCTCAGCGCAGAAGCCCAAAGACACAACTGACGGGGCCTCGGGGGGCTCAGAGAAAAAATTAAATGCTGAGCCTGACTTTGGGGCAACTCAGCAGCTAGTAGTATTTGGGAGCAATGAGTTCATGGTGTGAGACCAAGACGTTTGAAGGTTTCTGTCCTAATCGAGTGGAGGTCTTTCATCCATCCCAACACATCTTCCTCTGGTAGCTGCCTTCTCAGTGCATCACACACAATACGTCCAATCCTCATAGGTGGCATTATTGCCTCAAGGAATGACAAAGGGAAGTGATTTCTCTCTGTTTAAAAAAAAGCCTGCCAGAAGGTTTGTGCTGTGGCCTTAATCAATTAGACACTGAGAAGACTCTGCACCTGTCGGTGTACCACGAAGAGGATCTGGGCTGCAGGTGTAATCACAAACAGCTGTCCTTGACGGTCACCAAGGGTATCTGCAGTCCAGAGGGTTGTGGTAGCAAGGCCATACTTGAAGAAGCACTTGTTTTAAACAGTGTTTGCCATCCAGAAAAGGGGACTTTCCAGAAGTCTGAAGGAAAAAGGTGGATTTAAATGTCATCCCATAGTTACACTCCATCAATGCTTTTGGTCAAAGATTATTGAGAGAGCTTATTTAAGAAATCGCAATTAGCAAGATGCTCACAATCAGACAATAGCACTTCTCACTAACCTGAGGCACTGCTGTTGGAGAATTAAAAAAAACATGTTTCAGAAACAGCCAGTGGCCACTGGGAAATGTAAGCCAAAATGTCTGTGCACAAAAAAATGCATTAACCATACATCCTATGTCTGGCATTTTTACAGGGTTTCAGGAACCACTTTACCAGTCAAGCAATGCTGCTTCTCCCTGGGCATGTAGCGTTTAGGAAGCGTGGAATTAAAGGGACCAACCTGACTAGTCATTGTGCTTTGCAAATCCACCAGCCGTCCGCACAGCAGTGGACATGAGCAACAGTACAGTTGTATTGCAGCTCATCACCTGTGATGCATGATAATAGTGTAGGTAAGCCAATATCGTACATGGTCCTTGAAATTTAGCCCAGTAGAATATCTTTTATTGAATTGTCAGTATTAAAAGCAAAGAGGACTTGAAGAGATTTTAGTCTGATTTCTAATGCTTACTGTTAACTCGAATGTTTTTTGTTTTTAACCTTCCATTTAAAAAAAAAAAAAAAAAAATTTGAAAAAATTGATTTCTGTGATATAAGATTGTAGCTTCCTGCCCAAAGGGAGTATCTGTGGAGTAGATTAGGAACAAAACTGAATGTAACAATCACTGGAATGGGCATGCTGGGCTTCTTGTAACTTATAGTATGCTCATGACTTTATATTTCAAGAAATCTGTTTGTAAAGGATATATTATCCTGTGTCATATTCTATAATAATTACATAAACTGCTCAGTAACCTTCATCCCAACATACAAGAGGTTTCTGTACAGTTTCAGCTCTGTATTCTTGACATTGGCAGTTGGGGTGGCATCTTATGTATAAAGTGCAATTTATCTAATATTTCTTAAATATATCTGTGTATGGTGTACAAACAAGTTCATGAACAAATAGCCCACAGCTTATTAAAGAAGAAGCTGTCAAACTTGCATCCTGACATTTTTCTTGTGTATAGAAGAGAAAGCTGAAAGATATTACGGTTAAATCAGTGGGCCAGAAAGAGTGGATGCAGCATAGCATCAAAAAACGAAACCCTTATGCCCCGCTTATGGGGACAGGTAGCTAATTAAAGACTACCCCTGTCCCACTTAGGAAACCTGAACGGAAACCTCTGGAGACTTTGCGCCCGACCCAAGGTTTCCGTGTGGTTCCCGGAGGTTTTTGTCAGTCTCCCTACCTGGTTCCACTACCTGCAACCTCTGGGAACCGCACGGAAACCTTGGGTGGGGCGCAAAGTCTCCAGAGGTTTTCGTTCAGGTTTCCTAAGTGGGACAGGGGCATTATTGTTCTTTCTACGTGTGTGTGTGTGTGCCTGTGTATGTATTAATTTCTCCTTTTCCTAGAGCAATCTTTGAACAACCAGAGAGCAGCAAGCAAGCTGACTTGAACTGCTCACATCTAAATATTTCTCATTCAGTCATAAACAGTCAATGATTACACCCTTGAGTTTGCATAGTTCAATCCTGGGTTTGTTCGAAGCTCTTGATTGATTCACCGCAGCTGGGGAGTTGATCTTCATAAAGCTTTGCAGAATGGGAACGGTTCAACTCTTGAGTTAATTTTTCTCACTGACACCAACAAATATTTTTTTAATTGTTTGGTATTGACAATTTTGCACATGGACAGGGATATAGAAAGGAACAAAATCTCATACAGGAGGACAGAGTGCAAGAGTAGAACTGATCATAGGTTGGAAATGATGTGTTTCTCTGTTTGAATGAACAAATATATTAGCCTTGCTGGGCTCGCATACATTAGTTTTGTTTGTTGTAATTTGCATGAAAGTTTATCAGTTTGTTAATTCTCGGCCTTCTCCTAAAAACGCTCTTTGATTCCCAACCTTGTACTGCCTTCAGCCAGTATGTCCAAACATATTTTCCTGCATTGATGACTGGTCAGACTGAAACACAAGCCCTTGCAGATGTGTTTTCTATTTTGTAGCATGGCATGCTGAGTTCAGTCTTTGCACCCCCTTTTGGCACGACAACTAACAAGTGCAAAGTACACAACATAGGCCTGTGGATTCATGTATAATGGAAAACCAAACTTAAGGGAAGGAGTGGGTAAAGCAGTGTGATTAAATGCAGAAACAGGAGCATTTGCAACCATCTGAGTCCAATGGTTATCGAGCCACAGGAGTACAAAACTCTGCCTCTCTGACTCTTCAGCTGCTTCGTGTATCTGATGTGATAAGGACATAGCTGGGGGAAGCCGTTCCCTTTCTGTCAGAGAACTTCAACAAAAGTATCACCCAGATTTTATAACACAAGCCAATGAAATGGGGCTGATAAATTGGTATTACAGGGTTGGTTTTTGGAATACATTTCTGGGTTACTTTTTCACTTGTATGCTAATTTAATAATTTGCCATCATCTAATAAAGTACTTTGCTGTCTTTTTATGGAGTTGTAGCCAATATGTTTCTTGAATACTTATTGAGAGATTATGATACTGCAAGTTTAATGTTCTTGTTCAAAGCTTCATTACTCTGAAATATTCTCTTCCTCTTGTCTCCTGATGGTGTTGACAGCATTTTGCATATAATTTCATTAATATTGGCTGACCTCTGGTGGCTGTTTTTCAATGTTTGAACCAATTAATTAGCAAGTTGAGAAAATGATTGCTGATATTAGAGCCACAGGTTTATAGAATAATTTAGTATGTTGGATTGTTTTTCTGCAATTTGATAAAAAATCTGTTTATTTCTGGTGCAACTTATACTTTGGGTTATTAACTGTTGCTGCTATGAACAATGTTTCTCCTTATTTATTCCAGCAAATTGCACGCTAGTTTTGTGCTGAAGGCTTGTGCTGTAGAACTAGCTGTGCCTCTAACCAAGCTACGTAGAACTAGTGTGATCAATCGTCTGTGGGTAGAAGGGCCTGTTTCCATGCTGTATCTCTAAGCTAAGCTACACTGTGGAAAATGGCCCAGTTGTCTCATGCTCACAATCAGCAGAACAAACCCAATCTGACTGGTTACCATCCAATCATTCTACTCTCTGTCATCAGCAAGCTGGTGGATGTATAAGTGATGCATCAGTATTGTTCCCCTTTGTGTCGAGTACAATAATTCAGAGATAAATTGCCAGAATAGAGAAATTGAATCTATGATCTATGTTTATGACATACAGGTATGTACCGTTGAATTGACAAAGAATATTGAGGTGCAACTGTGCAAGTTTCTTGTCAAAAAACCACGCAAAAAGGACGGATAACTTCTGTAGTTGTTATCTTGCTAGTAGCCCGTTATGTCACTTATGTTATTTCTCTGGAGAAATAGATCAGAAATAGATTGAATGGCAGAGTTGACTTGATGGTCTGATTGGCCTAATTCTGCTTCTATCAATTACGACCTTATGACACAGAGCCTGCAGATGTGGAATCTTGAGCAACTTGATTGTGGAACTCAGTGGGTCAGGCAGTGATGCCCCAGGATTTTGGGATTCTCAAAATCCTGGCACGCCACCTGCGTGATGTGCATATGACGCCCAAGTGGGGCAGGCCCTTACCACATCACCAGTGGTTCTTTCTTATTAGTTTCATTTCTTAATCTGTCTTCAAAAACGTCTTCCCCACAACTATGCACTGCAGGTTGAAACTCTGATCCGGCACCCTTGGGACTATACAAAATCCACACCATAGAAATTGCCATAATCATCTTCCTCTGAGCAGAAGAACTGTTCTTCTCAACTGTGGGCACATTTTCTGAGAACTGTCCATAATTTTTTTGTGAATTGGAAATGTAGTCAGATGAGAAGGTAAAAGATGTGCTGATAAGGTAATTACCTGCAGATTAGTTCAGATCGTATTAATCTTTCAATCTTAATTATTATTTTTATTTCTTAGTTACTTTTTAAAATCTTGGTTTGATCTTGGGTCTTGGTTCGATCAAGGGACTTGTTCCATCTTTGGCTCTTAGGTCTTGGGTCTTAAGTTGGATCTTGGTTAGGTCTCAGTAATGATTATAGATTTATACTACACATTCAAGGCACTCCAAATTACGGGAGTTGTCAGACCACAAAATGTTGGACAAGAGTTTAAAACGACACTAACTTTTTTTCTTGCAAATTGTTGCTCCCTTCTCTGCCTTCCTTTCCGCCCTTGGTGTTGCCTTCAGAACTCAAGATCTTTATCCATTAAGAGAGTAGCATCTTTAATCTGATAATATTCTGTGTACTGAGCTGTGAGAAAATTACACGGTGTATGAATCAAAAAAGTAAAATTGGATTATTTTCCTCCCTCAACCGGCAAAAATATAATCGGTCATGCAGAACTTCCTGTTTACATTCTTGGCACTGATTCAGATTGCTTGCATTGGGAGACTGAGTGCAACCACTTGACCCGATTTCCCTGACCAGTTCAAGCAGATTATCAAATTCAATTTACAGTGTGTCTGAGGACCTTGGCTAAACGCCAAAGCCCTGAACAATCATGTGGTCTTCTGTTTAATACCTTGTTTATACAGAGGAAAACAACTTTCAAGTGTTTGCTGAATAAACAACTCTTGTCTGAGTTGATACTCCCAGTGGAGCACTGAGTGCTGCTCTGTTCAGTTCCCATCTTGCAGTGAGATAACATACTGAGGCCCAAATGTTGTTTGCAATGGATTTTAAGAGAACTCAAACACAATTTTCAGGAATAATTGCAGATTCTAAATGATGTTCTGGCCAATATTTATTCTGCAATCAATACCTAATAAAAAAGGACAATTTTGTCACCGTTCTTTGTGTGCACATTTTCAACTGCTGCGTTACTGCAGTCAACGCACACATATATTTCGATAACTGACAAGAACTGGTAAGCTGTAGAAATGAGATTTAATGAAAAACACTATTTTAATTACGGTAAATTAAGATTATACTTGCACTTCAGTTGCATTTCTGTGAAACCATTTGATGTTAAGATCTTCTGAATCATCACTCCTCTTTCATTTACCTCCTGATTACTTCATTTAAGCCTATCATCTCTCCTACATTCTCTTACCTTATCTTCATACAGTCCAACATGTCCCCATGAGAATTGTCTGATTTCAGGTTCATTTAAGGCTGTGGAAAGAAAGGTATGTATGGCTGCTTAATACAACTTACAGATATTCAAGTCTGAAGCATTCTTCCAGACCTCCACAGCAGCTCAGTTCAGGTGCTTCTCAGCATTGTGAAGGAGAAATATACCTGATGTTTAACTAACGCACCTGCATGAAAGGTTGATATGTCCAAAATCCCTGGAGATCTCTAATATTTCTCTTCATAACCTTTATACCTAGCTAAAGGAGACCTGAGCTGCAATGAAACAAAGTATTGTTTTCAAAATGACACCAAGTTATATTGGCATTTTGCTTAATAAGGAACTGCAGATGCTGGAAAATCGAAGGTAGACAAAAATGCTGGAGAAACTCAGCAGGTGAGGCAGCATTTGGAGCGAAGGAAATAGGCAACGTTTCGGGTCGAGATCCTTCTTCAGACTCGGGATTTTGCTGATATCAAAGAAAGGACATAGATTTATTTTTATTCCTTTTAAGATATTTTTCCAGATGGGAGTTGGCATCTGCTTGGATTCGCATGAAGAAAGAGAAATCATGGAATGCTACTTGTGTCTTCCAAGCAATCTCTGTAAGATTTATTTCTACATCTATGTGGCCTGTTGGCAATCATTCTAGAGGATGTCTTGATTGTTCAAGAAATCGGTAAATACTTATTTCTTTGACTGACTTCCACATCACAACTTTGACTGAACTTGGAATCAGACAACAGGTATTTCTCACGGAAAATTCAATTAATTGCCTTCACTCATTCCTTCCCATCATAGAACTCCTCATCTTCCTGTCATTACCCGCTGTGTTGGATATAGTTTAACATTCAAGTTTAACTAGACTTGCCATATTATTTTTGCAATATTGACAGTTCTCTATACCTCACATTTTTTTAGCCCTTCAAGTGGAATTTCAATTGAACAATTGATTTCTTGTTCCAGTTTTCCCAATTCCTTTTCCCACAAGTTGATTTCTTTTGGAAACAAGGAGCTGCAGATGCTGATTTACACCAAAGGGGACAGTACAGGAGTAACTCTGCGGGCCAGGCAGATAATGGAGAACATGGATAGGTGTCATTTTGGGTTTGGACTCCAGCACTGTGTGTCCTTGATTTAAATTTTTTTTGTTTTTTTGTTTTCTGTAATTCATCCACAATAGTCATGCTAGCTATTGTCATTGAATTTTTCATAACTCCATATAGCCTCATGACCAGTAGCTATACAGGACAATTCTTACTGAATTCCCAGTTCTTACTGAGCCACGGTTAAAAACGTAGCACTTAAACACACACAGCAGGTTTGAGAGCTTTGGTGTAGAGAGAGAAACCATTGGCATTTTACTTAGTTAAATAGAACAAAATAGCATCAATCTTACAAAGATTGCTATATTTAAGAGGGAGTTAGATGTGGCCCTTGTGGCTACAGGGATCAGGGGGTATGGAGAGAAGGCAGGTACAGGATACTGAGTTGGATGATCAGCCATGATCATATTGAATGGCGGTGCAGGAACGAAGGGCCGAATGGCCTACTCCTGCACTTATTTTCTATGTTTCTATCAAATGAAATACTAACTCTGTTTCAGCTTACACAGATGCTGCCGGACCTGTGGAGTACTTCTACTATTCGCTTGTTTTATTTCAACTATTTGCCGCTTGTAATTTCTTGCTGTTCTCTCTCTGCACGATGGTAGTTTTGTATTTTCCATGCGAGGGTCTATGTCCTTAAACATTTTGCATTTCTAATGTGAAATCATCCTCTGAAACCTCAGAATCACACTGTTTGTTTCTCTTAGTTCGTGTATATTGGCATTGTCTCATTATATTCCCAGCAAATGGAACTTCAAAGGGCTATATTTTCCTTTTTCAACCACATTTTCATAGTTGGGAAAAATTCACACCAGGCCACTTAGGTAACAGATTCCATCTTTATTCTAATATAGAAATATATTCATAGGTTTAAGTATCATCAGGATGTCTGATTGCAAATGTTGGGGTAGTCTGGCATTAAATTCAGTGCATACATGGAGATGTTAAATGGTTAAAGTAACATTGGGACGATCAGGAAAGTCACCGTGGAGATCGAAGACTGACGCAAAATTCTGGAGTAACTAAACGGGACAAGCAGCATCTCTGGAGAGAAGGAATGGGTGACGTTTTGGGTTGGGACTGAAGAAGGGTCTCGACCCGAAACATCACCCATTCCTTCTCTCCAGAGATGCTGCCTGATCCACCGAGTTACTCCAGTATTTTGTGTCTACCTTTGATTTAAACCAGCATCTGCAGTTCCTTCCTACACGTGACAGTGAAGAATGGAGGTACAAAGAGGGGGGGGGGAAGCTTTTTATGTGGGGAGACAGCAAATTGGATGAAACAATACACAGGGCAATCCAAAGATGGCTACTTAGGAATTTCAGCTCTTAAACATGTCACAAAGAAGTTTTTCCATGGGAGTGTTTCCGATGGTCCTGTGAAAGAACAAAAGTTCGATTCGTTCTGCTGAGACAAAGCGGAGTGACGGCAGCAGCAGAAGTAACTTTCCAAATCTGAGGAACAAAAGAGGATAAAAATAAATGCAGGCCATTGACGTTCCCCTCCCCACTCCCACCAAACTGAGGATGAAATCTCTTGCAAATATAAATCATGCTGTAACGCTATATCTTGCATTCTGATATTTTTCTCTTTACACTTCCTGTTGTACTTGTGTATGGTTTGATGTACTCATGTATAGAAGGATTTAATTTCACTAGGTGGCAAGTCAACACAACTTTTCACACAGAGAGTGGTGAATCTCTGGAATTCTCTGCCACAGAAGGTAGTTGAGGCCACAGTTCATTGGCTATATTTAAGACAGAGTTAAATGTGGCCCTTGTGGCTAAAGGGATCAGGGGGTATGGAGAGAAGGCAGGTACAGGATACTGAGTTGGATGATCAGCCATGATCATATTGAATGGCGGTGCAGGCTTGAAGGGCCGAATGGCCTACTCCTGCACCTATTTTCTATGTTTCTATCTAGGTACAAATGGCAAAAGTAACCAATGCCAATACCAAATCAATAGACTTGACAATCAAAGCTAAATAGAGAGATGCTGTATTTAAATAGTGTCTTATAATAGTCTGGAAATACCCAGAGTACATGGGGAGGAGCGAATGCCACCTGAACACAAGTCGTGGTCTGATCAACCACAGCTGGGTCACCTGGGTGAGGGTGTCTAATGTTGAAAGACCTAATACACCCAATGACCCCAGGTTACATCACTGACGATGTGTTCAGGAGCATCAAGAGGTGTATTTTTTATCAATCACCATGGAATGAATAATGCGCATGTGGTAGGCATTTTAGCAACAAGAACATTGTTATGATGGTTGATATAGAAACTCCTTGTTTCTGTACATGAAACATAAATGCCACCGTATCTTAAACCTCAGAAAACTGCTGGGGGCCAGGGTTTAATATTTCACTCGCAGGAATGCCTGTTAGATTTATAGTTGAATTTTGCAATATGTCAGTCAGGCTATACAGCATGAATACGGAATGCATTTAGTTATGGTGACTGTGGTGCGTACATTCTGAAGGCCACTCAGAGTTGTGTGATTATCCCAGTAAACATGAAGAAAATCTGAATAATTTAGTAATAGGAAATACTTGTGAAGGTACGTTATGTAGTTATGCAGGGTAGCTATCAATATTGAGAGGTTGAGGGGAACATCAAGCCAGTAAATCACTTGGATAACATACAGGTTCAAACTGATTTTTGCAAGTTAATATGTGCCAATGACACGCAGTATAGACTTCTGGATTTTCCCACTGGAAATATGAAATAAAAAGATTTGAAACTTCATTTACGTGAAATATTAAATGGTTTCTCCATATTCTCCACTGCTTTACCCACTGAATATTGTAGGGTTATCTGAGTGTTCAGATATATAATATTTTGTTTCACCACATGAATGGATGATCCTGATAAGCATAGTAAATTTCTCCATCCATGTTGATAGAATCAAAAATATCTAAGTGCACGAAGCACTCAATCTGCAGCACCAGACCATTGTCTCTGATGAAGATTTATCAACTTAGTTCCATTTCTCTGTTCATCCCAGATTTTTTATTTTGCTTTACAGGTAAAGGTATATATATTTTTTTGCCAGTTGGTATAATTCTTCTTCCCTTCTGGGCCGGTGTTTCCATAAACCCCACTGCGTGTATAAAACAAAACAAAACAAAACAAAAAACTTCCTGCTGCTTACGTTTCTTTTCTCTCCCCTTAAACCTGTAACCACTGATTACTGCTCTATTATCAATGCTTCCACCAGTGAGATAATGAATTCTATTAAAACCCAGCATATTTCAACATTGCAATTAACTGTGCCCTTGGCCATCTCTGCAATCAGGTGAACCATCCTAGCTTTTCTAATCTCTTCATGTAACTGATGTCTTTCATCCCTGGTATAATTCTGGTAAATCTCTCCTGTGCCTTTTCTGCAGTCTTGATATCCTTGAGAGAGGCACTCAGAATCGAATGCATCATTCCACGTGAGGCAGAACCAGTTGGTTAATATGTGCAGTGTTGGGGGGCTCATTTCTGTGATTGTGCAATGATCAATAATGCTGTTGAAAGGATGAAAAACTGATCATCATGACAGCCATTTTGAGGGATGGAGCTCTTTGCCATGAACAAAGTTCAAAATGGATGCTGAAAGCAGGGAGGCTGGCCCAAGTATATGTTAAAATAGGAATGAAATTCATACTGAAGGTTTTTAAGAGCTGAGAGAGACACTGGAATATCTGTCACTGTAAGTGCTGCTGTTTTGCAGGCTTTAATTTCTTACATGTTATGATAATGTTTTAATATATGTTTTAAGAGGATGACTGACTTTCTTCTTGGAAAAGGACAGTGAAAGGTTTGGATAAGGGAAATCAATGCAAGTCATTTCCCTTGGTATCCACCAGATTTTGCAAAAGACTTGTTCTGCACAGTCGTATTTCTAACCATTGTTAAATGTTGGTCACATGAGCTGATTTGATTATTGTAGAAAATTCAAGAGTCAAGAGTCATGTGTCCCACATAGAACAATGAGATTCTTACTTGCTGCAGCACAACAGTATATCTAAACATAGTACACTGTGAACAGTATGATAAACGAGAGAGGAAAAAAGTTAAATTTAGCCTTAGTCATTTTTCTTTGCCTCCCCCAGGAGTTAACATTTCTCATGATTGAAGAAGGATGAGGTTGCGATGCCTTAACATTATGGTGAGCATTAATGGAAGGCCTGTCTCCACTTCTGTTTTGTTTCGTAACTAGTGCGTGTGACGTGTAATGAGCCTTTCCACATTTGTATCTGAAGCTGACGTTGTTTTTGGTATGAGCAAGAAATGGTTGTAGTTACCCAGCAGTGCGTTTCTCTGAGATCCACCTCTCCTTACCTGACTGGCTGAGTTGGGTAGTGCGTCCTACTGTGCTGACCCAACATCACTTGCGACTGATCCTGCAGATTCTCAACCTGCTCAGGGTCCTTCAGCCCTCGTGTTTCTGAAGGAGATGACAGATTTAGTAATTGTCTATTTCACTGCTGAAGCAACATTACGATTCCATTGAAAGTACGTAAACATCTCCTATCCCCTTTATGGCACAGTTGGTAATGGTGATTTGCGCATGCAGGGAACATTTCTTAATCTATTTTTCTCACTGAATTATCTGGTGCAGGCTGAGACATAGGTATTGGAGTGATACATTTAATTTTGGCATAGGCAGAGGAAAAACTGCCCAGTTTAAAATTGACATCTCCTGCAGATGCATCTGACAACAACAGGTTAAGATTTACTTGGGACCTTCTCACTGTCTTGGATCAGGTGTTACAAATAGGTCAAATAGCTACTGAACTGCATATTTGAAAGAGTTAGCACTTTCAGGAAAGAGTGAGAGAAAGTTGATGAAGAATGTTAAGAAAGACAGTGGTCCATTACATGGTTATATCGATTTAATGGCGCCAGTCTCCGGCTGTGACACAAACCTTACAAAAGACATCTGTACCAAGGGAGTGAGCAAATGTTTGGAATAAATACAGGCCATTATAAAAGAACTGGACACAAAGTACTGGAGTGACTTAGAGGGTCAGGCAGCATCTCAGGAGAACATCGATACGTGATGATTCAGGTTGGATCCCTTCTTCAGATTGCGATCCATGTTCTCCAGAGATGCTGTCTGATCCACTGAGTTACTCCAGCCCTTTGCGTCATTTTTTGTAAACCAGCATCTGCACTTTCTTCTGACTCCATGAAAGAACAAACTTATTTCCCAACAATGGAAATAATATAACTAATTGATGCGTATCTCAGACATATAATCTAGAATGTTATGAATCTCTAAATTTCTTCCTTCAAAACTGCGTAATATTTAAAAACCTAAAAAAGCTACCATCTAATTGAGTTGTCAGTGGTCTATGCCAAGTTAGTGTGTTTTACTATCTTTCTTGTGTTCTAATTACTACGTCTAGCCAATGGATATTTTTAAGGCAGATAGATAGATTCTTGATTAGCATAGGAGTTAGGGGTTATGTGGAGAAGGTAGGAGAATGGGGTTGAGAGAGAAAGATAGATCAGTCATGATTGAATGGCAGAGTGGACTTGATGGGCTGAATGGCCTCGTTCTGCTCTTAGAACTTATGAAGAGTCTCTGTCCCTCAGTCATTCAGGATTTTTCTCTGTTGATATACTCAGCCTGTCGTTTAATTCTTCAGGTACAGCACTCTGCATTACAACTGAGTGAAGGGGAGTTGATTTAACCTGGCATATTACCCAAGGGGGATGCAACTCATGTCAGAAAGAATTGCAGATGCTGGTTTAAATCGAGGGGAGACACAAAATGCTGGATTAACTCAGCGGGACAGGCAGCATCTCTGGAGAGAAGGAATGGGCAGTGTTTCAGACGAAGAATTCAGGGGAATGCAACTCACCTGGTTTAAACAGCACCACAGCCTTCAGGCAGGCAAACTCTGTGGGGTCCACAACAAGGGCCTTGAAGCGGCTTATGGTCTCCTGCAGAATGCGGACATCTGCCATGGTAGAGCTGCTCTTTCCTTGAGGGCTGTGCGAGAGTTCGGGTAAGGATAACAATGGGCAGCCATCCAGCGGCATGGACCACTGGATGGCACAGAGCAGGAAGAGTTCATTCCACGCTTCCTCCAACAAGATTACCTGCAAAAATAAAAATGCCTTCAGATGATGAAGTGGGACAACCAAAAGATTATCCATCAAACACCTCTGTGATCAGAGAAGCTCTGTACATTCCCACCCTTTTGCTTCTTGGCTCTTGCTTGTCGGATGTGCTCAGGTTGTGTGCAGCTCAGGAGATTTTACACCAAAGTAGCCGGTTAGATTGGTACTTCTTTAATCACCCCAACTTTAATTCCTGCCACCGCTGCAGTGTGTACCATCTATAAAACGTGCTGCATTTAATCACCCTGACAAAGAAGAACAAGGGCAACAGATTGCCCAACAAAACCATCCTGGGTTGGAAATATCCAGAACAGACTCGATGGGCCGAATGGCCTATTTCTGCTCCTACGCCTGTGTCATGATATCACTGGTCATCTGCTATGAGATCCTAGAGGCACTAGCCAATCGCTGTGGTGTACCTTCACCAAGACTACTGCAGTTTATAATGTTCCATGCCAACCTTTCTAAGACAGGTAAGGGATGGGCAATAAATGCTGGCCTCGCCAACACCACCCAAATCATGAAAAATGAATAAAAAGAGTGTGCCATCACCCAATCAAACCCCCATTATAATGTTCTGAATATGTGCCCTTACAAATGTTAATAATATAGACCATTTTAGTATAATTTCCCCAATACCAAATCACCCAACAGTTTACAAACATGGAACACAATATGCTGGACTAACACAGAAGGTCAGGTGAAGTTTCAGATGAAGAAGGGTCCAGACCCAAAATGTGACCAACACATGTCCTACAGAGATGCTGCCTGACCCGGTGAGCAACTCCAGCACGTTGTGTTCTACACAAGATTCCAGCATCTGCAGTTCCATGTGTCTCCATTTTACAGACATACCTGGTCTCGGAAGGGTAGGTTGGAGAACACTGGGAGATTCTTTGCCCATTTCACTGCCATGAAGAGCAACCTGGCGGAAGCTTCATACACACTTTCGGAGCTGCTGGGCGGGTAGGTGGACATCTGGTACTCAGTGGATGTCCTCTCAGGCTCATTACTCATCACGTCAATGTTCTCATCCACTGCAAGCCCAACACACAACAGTGAAATGTAAACCAACTCTCCCTCCTCGCTGCAGTCTTATGCCCCTGTCCCACTTAGGACACCTGAACGGAAACCTCTGGAGACTCTGCGCCCCACCCAAGGTTTCCGTGTGGTTCCCGGAGGTTTTTGTCAGTCTCCCTACCTGCTTCCACTACCTGCAACCTCCGGCAACCACCTGAAACCTCCGGGAACCGCACGGAAACCTTGGGTGGAGTGCAAAGTTTCCAGAGGTTTCCTAAGTGGGACAGGGGCATTTGCCTTTCTCATTGCTTATAATGTACAGAAGCTTGGAAGTGCATACCAGATTCTGGAATGGCTCTTCCTCCTCCTGTCAGGCTTCTGAATGGCCCTTCCATAATCCAACGCACTTCTCCCCCATTGTGGACATTGATCTCTGCAACACTTGCGCTACAATGCTGAGAACTATATTCTGCACTCTGTATCTTTCCCTTCCCTCTGCCTATTGTACTTGAGTTTGGCTCGATTGTTTATGTGTTTAGTATTATTTGATTTGATTAGATAGCATGTAAAACAAAGCTGCACCCCGGAACCTGTACAATAATAAATCTAGATCAACAGAATGATATGAGTCTGAATCTATGAGTCACTCATTCCGTGTCTCCAGAGATGCTGCCTGTCCCGCTGAGTTACTCCACAATTTTGTGTCTATCTTCGGTTTAAAGCAGCATCTGCAGTTCCTGCCTACACAGAATAGTTTCTGTGGCAGCACAATGAGGTCTTTCAAGCTAGCCCTGTACATTGAAAGCATGGAGAATATACTTTCATATCCTTACATGCTGTATCTGACCCCCGATCCATATGGAATCCATTAATCTCACCCATGAATGCTGAGTTGCATTAGCCCATGTAGTGGTTAATGATTCTTGCTCCTGATCCTTCCTGTAGAGAGAGAGAGTGTGTGTGTGTGTACATGTGCCTGTGTGCACGTACGCATACAGCATTTAGCCCACTTTCCTTGGTGAGTGGTATTATCAACCCCTCCGTGATAATACAAATCTCAGCATGTCTTGAGGCCAAAGGAAGATCAGTGGCAGTAAAAAGGAAGGAAATACACAAAATGCTGGAGTAACTCAGCGGGACAGGCAGCATCTCTGGAGAGAAGGAATGGGTGACGTTTCAGGTCGAGACCATTCTTCAGACCCGACCGGAAAAGTTACACATTCCTTCTCTCCAGAGATGCTGCCTATCCCGCTGAGTTACTCCAGCATTTTGTGTCTACCTTCGATTTAAACCAGCATCTGCAGTTCTTTCCTACACGAAAAGGAAGGAAAAGTACATTTCCATCTTAAATGTCTTTTGTGAATTGACAGCAGACCTCATTTTTTATGAAAATAAAATCTCACAGATATTCAGAGTGTGCATCATTTGTGAACGGAGCGGTTCAGGATGTTGTATTTTCATCAAAACTCGATTACATTTTTCTGCATTTCTTACACTTAATGTTTTAATTCTCTGCAATAAATAAGCAAGAGTTCAGATGATTGGTGAATGCTCACAGTTCTTTTTCCACCTGGGTCAAAGATTCAAAAACTCAAGGCATTGGCTGAAAGTGAGAGAGGAGAGATTTGAAAGTGACCACAGGGCAACTTTTTCACACAGATCGTAATATGTAGCTGGAACGTGGAAGCTAAAGAAGTGGGTACGATCACGACTTTTAAAGGACATTTGGACGGATACATGGATAGGACGGGTTCACAGGGCAATGGTCCAAATGTAGGCAAATGGGACTAGCCCAATATGCCAACCTGGTCATCATGGACAAGGTCTGTTTCCATGCCGTTCAGCTCTGTGACTGATCTCATTGAAACGTACAGAATAGTGAAAGGCCTGGATACAGTGGATGTGGAGAGGATGTTTCCTCTAGTGGGGGAGTCCACAACTAGAGGTCACAGCCTCAGAATTAAAGGACGTTCTTTCAGGAAGGAGATGAGGAGGAATTTCTTTAGTCAGGGGGTGGTGAATCTGTGGAATTCTTTGCCACAGATGGCTGTGGAGGCCAAGTCAGTGGAAATATTTAAGGCAGAGATAGATAGATTCTTGATTAGTGCGGGTGTCAGAGGTTATGGGGAGAAGGCAGGAGAATGGGGTTAGGAGGGAGAGATAGATCAGCCGTGGTTGAATGGCGGAGTAGATTTGATGGGCCGAATGGCCTAATTCTGCTCCTATCACTCATGACATGATTAAGACGGAGCAACTGACCATCCTCGGGCTCAAGCTTGGCGCAGGTCTCCGCAGTCATCAGGCTAGCCATGAACCTGTGGTTGTTTTGTGGGCTGGTGGGCCTTTGGCTGGCGCTGATGTTAGAGCAGATCGGCCTGTGGGTGCTAGCAGACGACGAGGTTGTCTCCCTGGTTGTGGCAATGTTCTCCTTGTCAGGGTCTAGTTCGGCCGTGTCCACCCGTACCTGGGCAGTGCTTCTGGGCTGCCGTTCATTCTGCACAGCTGGGGAGGAAGCAGACCAAGAGTGAAGATGTAAAGCAGCGAAACAAGACAAAGCACAAAGAGTTTTCACAATCACAACTGCAAAAGCAGAAACCTCAAGCCATAATTATTGTGGCTGCTCGCATAAACTAACCCATTGACTGACATTCACTCACCATCTTTGTTCATGCCAGCCTGCAAACACTTCTTCAGTCTGCAAGCTTGACACTGATTCCGATGGGCTTTGTCCACAGGACACATCCCCGTACCAGCCTGGCATCTGAAAACGAATCAACAACAGTCGCTGAGACTACGACACCAAATGCTGAAGAGTGCTGTATTGGTGGCATACAGGGGCAATGAACTTCCCAAGGACGTTAGACTGCACGAGGAATCTTATGTACAGAGGAACTCCTGATGCAGAAAGTGGGGAAAAATACAACAGTTATAGACAATAGGTGCAGGAGTAGGTCATTCGGCCCTTCGAGCCAGCACCACCATTCAATGTGATCATGGCTGATCATCCCCAATCAGTACCCCGTTCCTGCTTTCTCCCCATATCCCCTGACTCCAGTTTTCGGGATTTAATTCTGCTTATTGCACCTGATTATCACCCGATTACCAGGTTATCAGCTGAAATCGTGACAAATTGTTCCATCTCAATCATTTTCTTTCCATTGAGCAATATTAGCTTTGCAGGAGTACTCCTGTCTTCCAGCCAGGAGGTTAAATATTTAAACATCACAGTAAATATTAAGTGTCATTTTTTTCTGTAGTACAGAGGTTGCCAGGGGTGCTGTCATGTAAATTAAACATTAAGCTAATCCCTTATAGTGTATATAAAGACTGACAAGCAGGAGAATTTACTAATCTCCTGACCGATGGTTGTCCTTCAGCCTTCACCATGAGAACGACTTTATTTTGTGACTCCTTGATATGCGCAAATTAGTGATTCTTAAAACACCAGCACCATGACTTTAAAATCTAATATGTTGGATGTCCTGAAGAATGGACAATGTTCTATCAATACATGTTTGCTCTTTTCCAGAGCATTTGCACCTTATTCATTAACCTACCCCTCAAATTTTGTCTGAAGAAGGGTCTCAACCCAAAATATCACCAATTGATTCCCTCCTCAGATGCTGCCTGACCTGCTGAGTTACTCCAGCACTTTGTGTCTATTTTACTTTTTACCCAATGAATCATTGATTAACAATTTCAAAGTCTTGACAAGTTAGTTTAAAGAGTTAACACAGTGACTCATGATCCGATCTCTCCAATACTGCAGCAGTAACTTACCTGTAGATGAGCTTCCTTCTCACGCTCCTCTTGAAGAATCCACTGCAACCATTGCAAGCGTAGATACCATAGTGTTTCCCACTGCTTGTGTCTCCACACACCTTGCACATCAGCACGGGGCTGAGAGACTTTCCTGGACTTGGACTCTTTACTACAGCCAGTACAGAAGGAAAAAGAAATAATCTCAGTACTGACCCTGACCGCCCTAGCCAGGCAAAGGAGTCCAATCAGTCCCAGCATAAAGACACTGACTTGATTCATCACTGACTGAGATCACGTCTGAACCAATAGTACGCTTCATTCTTATGTGAGATTTGGATTTACCTCATCAGATAATTAAATATAAATAACACAAGATCAAAAATATTGATCGTACTTAATATGAAAGAAGAAATGCCAGCAGTTTGAATAACAAAAAACTGTGATAAACATGTTTGACTAAGAACTGCAGATGCTGGAAAAATCGAAGGTAGACAAAAATGCTGGAGAAACTCAGCAGGTGAGGCAGCATCTATGGAGCGAAGGAATAGGTAACGTTTCGGGTCGAGACCCTTCTGAAGAAACGTCACCTATTCCTTCGCTCCATAGATGCAGCCTCACCCGCTGAGTTTCTCCAGCATTTTTGTCTAACGTGATTCTCTCAGAGTCTCAAAAGGTGGTTCATCCTGTGACTTCAAAAAAATGAGGAATTTAGCTTGAAGATAATAGCTGAAGGGCATCTTGGAGTCTTCAGTATCATTACAGGTACGTCTTGCTGCAGCGAGATTTATGCAAACTTTTTGGAGCCTGTCTCACATCAGTATATAACTGCGCGCTGTCAACATTCATATTTATACTATTAATACATAAATAGATCCATGATAATCAATGGATGAACACTCTAACTCTAGGTTCATACTATAAATGGGTATAATTATGAGCAGTATTTTGTTCGATCTGAAATTTCAATAATCTTTGTTTTATATATATTTTATACTTAAAATTATTTTCCAAAGCAGACTGGATGCAATTGAGTAGGTTTTAGTTCCCGAAAGGGCCAGGGGTTTATTACATAAAGGTTTTTTTTAGATTGAAGGCCCACACAGTACATTTACACTTAATTAATCTATGTATGCTTCTCTGCTTCAAGAATCTGCTGAAATATTCATACGGGTTTGTAGTACCTTTATCAACATGCCTGTTCCTTGCTCTGTTTACCATTATTTGAACCCTGACAAAATTGCACTTCAAGTACTGAAACATCATCTCCAAATTCAGTGAATCTTGGTCACTCTGTCTCCAGGTGTGTGTCTATCTATCTGTCTGTCTGTCTCCTCTCCAATAACATGTTTTTCTGAGACTATCAGTCTTTCACCCACATTTTTCAGATCTTTTACTGTTTTACCTTCTGTCACCCTTGCTTCTGGCTTGCTCTCCTTTTCACTCCACTGGCTTTCTATCTACTTGTCAGTCCTTGCACTTCTTCCATGTGTATGGCTATCCTTGTTTGCCATCTCTCATACCAGCTCATAGATTTTCTCCTTCTCTCTGTCTTCATTCCTGTTGACCTCGAAAATTTGCTCTCTCTCATTGCACACCCCAAATCCTGGACTTCCCAAGTCACTTTAATTTCATGTTTCACGTAGCCTCTTGTGTTTTATGACTGTTGACAGACCAATTTCCCCCCTGAGATAAATAAAGTTCTATCGTATTGTTTCATTCTTTCATTCTCTCAGACAAATACTCATTCATCCTGTTTTTTACGTACCTGTCTGGCTGTCTTCCAACTCTGGGCTGACTGATAACTCTCTTGGAGAGCTGCTCATTCTACACCTCAGAGGAAGATCTGGCCTCTGAGCACACAAGTTCTTGCAACATGGGCTGGGAGCAGCCGATCGGTTGAAGCAGGATTCCCCAGTGGGGGGCTATCCAACCTTAAGAGATAAATGGACAATCCAACTCTTTAGATAAAGGCAGAATCCAGAATTGAATGAGGGAAAATTGCCGTGAGTCTGATCCTGCTTCACTCCTCACCGAAGCCTCAAACTGTTGCTGCCAGGAGTCTAGGGAGTCAATGTGTGAATGAGCCTTGCTGCTTTCCCTATGCTCCTCAAGCCCGCACGGCAGATTAGCCTCTTACACTAAGTAGATGCCTATTTGTCAGTCTCTTAATCTTTACCGTTCGTTGGAAAGATGCATCAATCAGTCAGTCAGCAGACAAAGAATTTAAATGCTAAAGCCTACTCTGTCTCAGATGGATAAGTTTCAACTCAGTTGTAGTACTACCTGCCGTACTTTTAAATACTGCTCTGCATAAAAATGCTTCTTATATCTCAATGCATCTTTTTTTCTATAGACTGATGGCTAGATTATAGGCGTCAGTTCTGAAGAGGTGAATTATAATGTTTGCTCGCATTAGCCGAGCATTTCTCTGTGAGTTTACGCTCAATTTCCTGATGTACATCTGATAGCTCAGGGATATAATGGTGCAACCATTTGCTAGGGTGCTCGGGTGCCTGGTAGCTCTGCTTTTCCTTTTGAAAGGGGAGCAAGCATTTCAATTACACAACTAATTGAATTTCTAATCACTGAGTTTCACTGAGCTGCACTATATTAATTTCATTCTCAGGCAGTGAGGGCAGCCCATGAATAATGAACCAGGCAAGGCATAAATGGCAACATTCTCTGCTAATTCTCTGCTCTCCTGAATAGAACTTCACCAGGACTTGATCTTCTGACAGCTGGATAGTAAGGATCAAGAATTGTGACAGTGTACAAGGAACAATTGGGTTGCAAACTGCGTCTTAAGTTAATATTATTCGTGGGCTGTACATTAAATTTTAATACATTTTTCAGAGCTATTTCATGTGTCACTTACATATCTGTCTCCTTAGTGTCTCTATTTTCTATGCTTTCTTCTTTGCGTCTCTCCATGTCTTTATCAACCCTTCCAACTCTGCTCACAAACTGGTGCTGCAAAGAGCAAGGCAAATAGTTTGTTGGCCTTTATTGCAAAGAGATTGGAATGCAAACGTTATGAATTCTTGCTGAGATTGTACAGGGCTTCAATCTGATACAATTTCACCTACTGTGTATGGAGTTCTACTCCCTGTACCTAGACGAGGGTACTCAAAACATAGTGAATTCACTGGATTGAATGTTAGGATCGCATTCAGGTGCACACCGGTCCTCTGCTGCTCCTTGTCTCGTGTTCGTATGATTTCTGGGATGGTGGAGTTTTGATGAGGAGACATTGAGGAAGATTGAACTGTACTCTCAGGAATTCAGAAGAAAGCCAGTATATCTAAAACAACATTGAAGATTCAAAGGACAAAGGACATTTATTGTCACATACACCAATTGGTGCAGTGAGATTCGAGTTACCATGCAGCCCACAAATAAGATAAACCAAATCTATAGAATTTAACATAGAACAGAAAAACATCCCCCACAGCGGAATCAACGTTTCCCACTGTGAGGGAAGGCAACAAAGTTCAGCCCTCTTCCTCATGTTCACCCGTGGTCGGGGCCTATTGAGGCCTCCACAGTCGCCTCAACAGCGGCCCGAAGTTTCAGGCCCTCGAACGGAAGAACCCTCTCAGCAGCTTGGAGTTCCCGAATCGATCGCTTCAGAGTGGTCCTGTTGTCTTAGGACACTTTTTCTGGACTTATAGATTCTACATTTCCCATCTTTTCATTGCTTGGTCTTTGCCTGACGGTGACGACTTGGGTCGAGGCTCTTCTTTTCAGAGATATAAGTGATGCCTGTATGGAATGAGCTGCCTCAGGATGTAGTTGAGGCAAGTACAATAACAATATTTATATCTTATTCTTAAGGGGTTGGACAGGCTAGATGCAGGAAGATTGTTCCCGATGTTGGGGAAGTCCAGGACAAGGGGTCACAATTTAAGGATAAGGGGGAAATCCTTTAAGACCGAGATGAGAAAAAAAAATTTCACACATAGAGTGGTGAATCTCTGGAACTCTCTGCCACAGAGGGTAGTTGAGGCCAGTTCATTGGCTATATTTAAGAGGGAGTTAGATGTGGCCCTTGTGGCTAAAGGGATCAGGGGGTATGGAGAGAAGGCAGGTACAGGATACTGAGTTGGATGATCAGCCATGATCATATTGAATGGCGGTGCAGGCTCGAAGGGCCGAATGGCCTACTCCTGCACCTATTTTCTATGTTTCTATGCCGCCTGACCCGCTGAGTTACTCCAGCTTTTTGTGTCTATCTTTGGTTATCTGCAGTTCACTAAAGGATCTGCTTCAACCACCAATCCTGGCAATGCATTCCAGGCACTCACCATCCCTCTGTGTAAAACAAATACTTGCCCCACACATCTCCTTTAAACTTTGTCCCTCTCACCTTAGTGGAGGAAAACAAACAAGGCCTCTTAGAGCACAAAAAACAATTATCATGTGGATTAAGGCAGGCTGTACAGATGATCCTTTGCAGAGCCCTAGATTCACACCATATGTTAACAACAGAGTAATTAGTTGAGTGAAGCCATTGACTTTGTTTTTTTTCTCTGTTTTTCTTTCATAGTGGATTTAGCTTATTACAGACTTAAGTTCAGATCAGGCTACTGTGTCACAGAAAGCAAGACTCCGATGAGTACCCACTTAGCGAACATTTGGCATTGCCCTGTTAGTAAGAGATCATAAATATCTAATGTGAGATATTGTCAGAAATCCTTTTTTAATTCATCTCTTGTTGCAATATTTTTAATCCCTTCTTAACCAAAGTTACTGACCTCTGCTACCACATAGTTTCTCCTTGGGTTGCTGATTCCCATTGAGGAAGGTCAACTCTGTCACAATGCAGTGGCTTTTGATGAAGTCACTGTTTCTCTTTGAGATGACTACTGGGTAGATTCTTCCTTTGACAGTGGATGCACAAGAGACTGCAGACGCTGGAGACCGTGGCAACAAAAGAACTACTGGGGGGAACTCAGCGGGTCAGGCAGCACTGGTGGTGGGAATTGGGCAGTCCACAACGTTGCTTCCAGACATGCTGCCTGACCTGCTGAGTTACTCCAGCACTTTGTATTTTGTTCAAGTATCCAGCATCTGTCTTGTATGACATAGGCGCTTCAGTGTTGTATTGAAGACATGCTCCACTGTTAAGTCCTGTTATTCATAGAGTACTTGGAGAGTGATAGTCATATACCCCAATTTGTCCATTCCTTTCAACATGCCTCATCTAAGCTATTATGCCAGTTTATCCATATTTGGCCCATATCCTTCCAAACATTTCAAGTCGTCACATTTATTTATATAGCACATTTAAAAAACAACTCGCATTGGCCAAAGTGCTTTTGATGTGCTTTTGATTTGATGTCCATGTTCCTGTCCAAATGTCTTATAAATGTTGTTATTGTACTTGCCTCAACTACATCCTTCAGCAGCTGGTTCCATACACGCACCACTGTGTGTGAGGAAGTTCCCCCATTGGGTTCCTATTAAAATTCCCCCCCCCCCTTCATCATAAACCTGGGTCCTCTAGTTCTTGATACCCCTGCTCTGGGGGGGAAAAAAGACTTTGTGCATTTACCCCATCTATTTCCCCCATGTTGTTAAGACACCTCGACAAGATCATTCCTCACCCTCCTGTGCTCCAAGGAATCAGGTCCGCGCCTGCCCAAGCTCTCTCTCTCTCTCTCTCTGTGGCTAATTGTGTGAAATTGCTGCACAAACATTAGTTCTCACATTTCTGTCATTATAATACTGATGGTACATCAAAGTGTTATTGGCTGTAAAAGCACTGTATGACATAAATACAAATCATTATTTTAATGATGTAACGAGTCAGCATTTATGTTTGAATATGAAACACATTATGATGCAGGGACATCATTTGCTAACTACCATATTATCAACCAGAAGCTGGAATGGGCTTGGGGCATAGTCCATCAACTCTCAGCAATGCAAAGTGATTGATCTATGATGATTGCAAATTTATGCTTTCATTTCGTTCAGAAGAAAACTAATTTTGTAAATGTGCCCAGAGAGCAGTGGTGAACTGCAGTGTACCTCATTGGTGAACCTCACACTATCCTTGAACAGACTTTGCTGGCTTTACCTTGCACTAAACGTTATTCCCTTATAATGTAACTATATACTGTAAACGGCCTGATTGTAATCATGTCTTTCTGCTGACTGGTTAGCTCACAACAAAAGCTTTTCACTGTACCTCGTTACACGTGACAATAAACGAAACGAAACTAAACTGGGGAAGATTTCCGGTCATGTGCTGATTAGCACCCTCTGCGAGACAAAGTCGGGATACGGCAACTGATTCCTTCTGAGCCGTGAATGTTGTAGTCGGCAGGGCAGTACTCTGCATATCGCCAACTTGGACAATTTAACATTTACACCAAGCCAATTAACCTACAAACCTGTACGTCTTTGGAGTGTGGGAGGAAACCGAAGTTCTCGGAGAAAACCCACGCTGGCCACGGGGAGAACATGCAAACTCCAGACAGACAGCGCCCGTAGTCGGGATCGAACCCGGGTCTCTGGCGCTGCATTTTGCTGTAAGGCAGCAACTCTCCCGCTGTGCCACAGTGACTCCATTAATTCTGCAACGCATGAGCTTGGCGGAAAATATCCTTGGTCAGTTTGATGTCACAAATTGTCTTTCTGTGTGGTTTAAAGCAAAAATATCATCCTTTCTCTCTTGGGTACCACCATCTTTTAAATGGACGAGCATGTCATCCAAATAGCTTAACTGAAATAGGCCATTGACGTAATACTGTGACTGGTTTTACAGATAAAAAAATCCTTGATCGTATTATAATGTATCGTGACTGTGTGATGTGGCCCCAGTGTTTTGTTTTAATGTAGAGAAACAGCATGGAAACAGGTCTTTCAACCCACCCAGTCCATGCCGACAACTGCTCACTCCAGCTCCATGTTATCCCACATTGGCACTCACTCCCTACACACGACAGACAATCTACAGAAGCCAATTAACCTACTAACTTTGGTATGTAGGAGGAAACCGGAGCAGCCGGAGAAAACCCACGCCACGCGGTCACGGGGGAATGTGCAAACTCCACACAGACAGCACCTGGGGTCAGGATTGAACCTGTGGTGGTGTGGTGAATCTGTGGAATTCTCTGCCACAGAAGGTAGTTGAGGCCACAGTTCATTGGCTATATTTAAGAGGGAGTTAGATGTGGCCCTTGTGGCTAAAGGGTTCAGGGGGTATGGAGAGAAGGATACTGAGTTGGATGATCAGCCATGATCATATTGAATGGCGGTGCAGGCTCGAAGGGCCGAATGGCCTACTCCTGCACCTATTTTCTATGTTTCTATCAAAGGGAGGCTACAGATTTTTGGCTGTTGAGTAGGTATCGAAGGTAGACTCAAAATGCTGGAGTATCTCAGCGGGCCAGGCAGCATCTCTGTAGAGAAGGGATGGCCACCTATACCTTCTCTCCAGAGATGCTGCCCGTCCCGCTGAGATACTCCAGCATTTTGTGTCTGTATTCTAGTACACACAACATGTACTGTGTGATTTCATACCAGTATCTAACATCACCAGCCCATAACTTCAACCACTACATGAAGTCACCCATGTAGGGAATGATCATATTGAATGGCGGTGCAGGCTCGAAGGGCGAATGGCCTACTCCTGCACCTATTTCCTATGAGCCCGGGTCTCTGGCACTGTGAGGCAGCAGCTCTAACAGCTGTGCCATTGGGCCTATGAACACCAGTTATGCCTGTAAATTTCTGATTACTATAATAGGAATTTAGAAAAGCAAGCTGCTTGGCATGGTTCATGTGTGGCAGCTGACTTTGTGAATCATGGACTGTGTTAATGATCCAGCAGGTGTGTCTTGTCATTTCACAGCTTCTTAAGCCTGCACTGTCACACCTCGGTACTATTTTGGATTTAATATGTCAGCTTATCACCTTATCTTAAAATCTCTCGCTGTATGCACCTACATACATCTGCACTCGAGGCATTGAGAAAAGATATGAGAACAGTCAGGCACATTAAAAGCCCATCCGTTCACTTTCGGAAGAGATGTAAAGAGTTCCATGGGCGTTTCTTGACCTTTCCTTGCTCATGAGCCAAGGTTACAGGGAGCAGTTGAATTGGTAAATTAAGCAACTTGGCAAACTAGAAACACACAGAATGGGTGTTAACGTGTATCCCTGCTGTGTTGTTTAATCTAACAAATACATACTCAAGTAAAGAGTCGAAACAGGGAACTGCAGGTGCTGGTTTACAAAAGAGGACACAGAATGCTGGAGGAACTCAGCAGGCCAGGCAGCATTTCAGGAGAAGGTGTATCGGCAATGTTTTGGGTCAGGACCTTTCTTCATACTTAAGTAACCTGACCTCAGTCTGAAGACACTCTCTGCGTGCACTCCTTTTATACGGCACTCGGCTGTCCTGAGTATTAATATTGCGATGTGTATAAGTTCAGAGGTCAAGGACAGCTTTGTTCACTCTATGCGCTCCTGTTTTACCGTGTGGTGTCAATAGCCGGATATTAGCCTGGATCACTGGCCTCTGAGCTGCTGTTATGTGGTGGTGACCTGACCATTCCTCCCGTCATCAGCACACTGGTGACGTTATGCCCTGGCTGAAAGCAGATTACTGTCAGATTGCTCTTCCCTTGATCCCCTTGACAGGGCTCATCTACTTTGAGATCATTTACAAGTCCCCTCAGCCTCCGAGAACACCAACTGTCCTTCTCGCAAATTTCTCAGTTAAGTTTAGCGTATTGTCACGTGTACCAAGGTACAGTGAAAAGCTTTTGTTGCGTGCTAACCAGTCAGCGGAAAGACTATACATGATTACACTCAGGCTATTTACAGTGTATATATACAGTGCATGATAAGGGAATAATGTTTAGTGCAAGGTAAAGCCAATAAAGTCCGAGGGTCACCAATGAGGTAGATAGTAGTTCAGGACTGCTCTCTGGTTGTGGTAGGATGGTTCAGTTGCCTGATAACAGCTGGGAAGGAACTGTCCCTGAATCTAGAGGTGTGCGTTTTCACACTTCTGTACCATTTGCCTGATGGGAGAGGGGGGAAGAGGGAGTGACCAGGGTAAGACTAGTCTATTTTTATCCACGAGTAGTTGCTCTACTCAACAGCCAAAAATCTGTAGCCTCCCTTTGATCTGGTATTTTGTTGGTTCACATGCTTGATCAATGGTGTTTTTATCATTAATGTCTTATTATTATTAATGTTTAGTGTTTTCTGAGTCACTGTATGTCATGTTGTTACTTGTGGGCAGAGCACCAAGGCAAATTCCTTGTATGTGAATACTTGGCCAATAAACTTACTTACTTACTTACTTGATTATGCTGCTGGCCTTGCCGAAGGCAGCGTGAGGTATAGATGGAGTCAATGGAAGGGAGTAGGAAGGAACTGCAGATGCTGGCTGGTCTTCTTCTTGCGTATGGCATGCACTGCCCAAAGTTGTAGGCCAACTTGGTCTATTTGATCTTGTTTGTGCACGTCGGGTTGATTGCATTAGTCGAAACAGGGTGGACCACGTGAAGGTTGCAATCTCCCAACCCGCAGATGCTGGTTTAAACCGAAGATAGACACAAAAAGCTGGAGTAACTCAGCGGGACAGGCAGCGTCGCTGGAGAGAAGGAATAGGTGATGTTTCGGCTCGAGACCCTTCTTCAGGAAGGTAGATTGGTTTGTGTGATGGTCTGGGCTGCTTCCACAAGAGGTTCAGCTGGCACGGAGCCAGCGTCTGGGAAGATTTAATCAACTTCCAGGCTGGGATCAAATAAAAGTGGAAGTGGGGGTGGCATACACTGAGATATGAAGGAACTAATAATAATAATAATGGATGGGATTTATATAGCGCCTTTCTAATACTCAAGGCGCTTTACATCGCATTATTCATTCACTCCTCAGTCACACTCGGTGGTGGTAAGCTACTTCTGTAGCCACAGCTGCCCTGGGGCAGACTGACGGAAGCGTGGCTGCCAATCTGCGCCTACGGCCCCTCCGACCACCACCAATCACTCACACACATTCACACACATTCACACACAGGCAAAGGTGGGTGAAGTGTCTTGCCCAAGGACACAACGACAGTATGCACTCCAAGCGGGATTCGAACCAGCTACCTTCCGGTTGCCAGCCGAACACTTAGCCCATTGTATTTGAACAAAGCGTGAATTTAGATAAAGAGAGGAATTGAAGGCTCTGCTGATGGAATAGGATAAAGAGGGATGAGGGGAAGGCTTAGAACACCATCACCAATGTCTGAAGAAGGGTCTCAACCCGAAACGTCACCCATTCCTTCTCTCCAGAGATGCTGCCTGTCCTGCTGAGTTACTCCAGCTTTTTGTGTCTACCTTCGATTTAAACCAGCATCTGTAGTTCTTTCCAACTAATATAGAGTGCTTGGGCCAAATGGATGTTTGAATTGTATTAATTCCGTACAAGGCTTTTCAGATAGTGATGTGGCTAATTGAGGGCAGTGCAATGCTCAAGATTCCAGCATCTGCATTCTCTTGTGTCTCAATGCCTACTGTGCTCTTAATTAGATGAGCACAGGACTATACCAATGTATTTTATCTTGCTAAATTTAACAGCTGTTCAGTGGAAGGAAGGACAGAAGTTGCAGATGCATTTTATACAGGTTAGTCTAATAACTATATAATTCAGATAAACAACAAGGTTCTTACTTAAAACAGGCTCTAGTGATGTATCACCAGTGTGGCACATACAGACCTTGGAAGGTGGATTTGCTTCTATAAGAGTACAGGGATTAAATCAAAGGGATTATGTTAAGCATCCAAGTGTAGAACCAATTCAACTCGTCTGGTAAATGTCCAGAGTGGGTAAAAACATCATTTTTTTAATGTCTGTTCCATTTATTATTGTCATTATTTCTTTACTCAGAGAGTGGTAGCGGTGTGGAATGAGCTTCCAGTGGAAGTGGTGGCGGCAGGTTCGTTGGTATCATTTAAAAATAAATTGGATAGGCATATGGATGAGAAGGGAATGGAGGGTTATGGTATGAGTGCAGGCAGGTGGGACTAAGGGAAAAAAGTTGTTCGGCACGGACTTGTAGGGCCGAGATGGCCTGTTTCCGTGCTGTAATTGTTATATGGTTATATGGTTATATGGTTATTACTGAGTTACAGTGAGTTAAAGCTTGTTGTGCATGCTATCCAATTGTATTATGAGGACAATGGACATTTATTGTCACATACACCAATTGGTGCAGTGAGATTTGAGTTACATGCGGCACACAAATAAGATAAACGCAACACGATAGAATTTAACATAGAACATAAAACATTAAACATGCCCCACAGTGGAATCAACGTTACCCACTGTGAGGGAAGGCAACAAAAGTTCAGTCATCTTTCTCTTGTTCACCCATGGTCGGGGCCTAGTGAGGCCTCCACAGTTGCCGCTACGGACAGCCCGATGTTTCAGGCCCTCTCACCGGATGATGGTGGGGTGGAAGATTGCAACCTTCACGTGGTCCGCCCTGTTTCGACTAATGCAATTAACTCGACGTGCACAAACGGAAGATCAAATAGAACAAGTTGTCCAACAACTTTAGGCTGTGCACGCCCACACGAAAGAAGAAGATGACCGGATGATGGTGGGGTGGAAGAACACTCTCAGCGCCTTGGAGTACAACAGTAACCTTTAATCAGGAGGGCAGTGAAACTAGTGGGAGAACAAGGGCAGGGGAGGGACGGAGAGAGAGGGAAAGCAATGGTTACTGGAAGTTAGAGAAGTCAATGTTCACACCGCTGGGGTGTAAGCTGCCCAAGCGAAATATGAGGTGCTGTCCCTCCAATTTGCGCTGGGCCTCACTCTGACATTGGAGGAGGCCCAGGACAGAAAGGTCAGTGTGGGTAGACAAAAGTGCTGGAGAAACTCAGCGGGTGCAGCAGCATCTATGGAGCGAAGGAAATAGGCAACGTTTCGGGCCGAAACCCTTCTTCAGACTGAGCGTCAGGCCAGTGTGGGAATGGGAGGGGGAGTTTTTGGCAACCGGGAGATCAGGTAGGTTTAGGCAGACAGAGCGGAGGCGTTGAACAAAACGATCGCCGAGCCTGAGCTTGATCTTGTGGATATATAGAAGTCCACACCTGGATACAGGAGATGCAGCAGAGACAGTATAACATTCTCTCTTCAGCACCACTTACCTGTTAAGATTGCCAAACAGTGCAGACAGCGGCAGCCCATCAGCATATCTGTGACGGCCATCAGGTCAAGGAGTTTGTAATTGTGGTTCAAGAGATTAGCAATATAATTCCAAAGCGTTCCTTTTTCTCTCCGCTCTAAGTGGTAACAATGGCACATGACTACAGGTGGTTCATGCTCCCAGGATTATACTATGATTAATATGCCAGCCCACCCACTTTGGAAGGAAAATTAGTAATTTTTTTAAAATGAAGAGAAATTGAACAGCGTTGAGTTTGAAAGAGAGATTGGTGTCTTTGTGCAGTAAACACTAAATGTTGACATGCTGTCACAACAACCAATTAGGAAGGCATGCTGGGTGTTGGCCTTTACTGCAAGAAGCTTTGACTGTAGCTGTGGAGATATCCTGCACCAGTTACATTGAGCACTGGTGAGACAGCATCATGAATATTGTGCCCACCTCTGGTATCCCCTCGTAAGGAAGAGCTTCACCTGATTCATTCCTGGGATAGTGACTTGTATGAGGAGAGTGCGTTTACAATGTCTTCATTATAACAAATGAGGTTTGATGGACAGATATAGAAGCAAGGAACTGCAGATGTATTTAAAAAAAACCCCCCACAAAGTGCTGGAGTAGCTCAGCAGGTGAGGCAGCATCTCTGGGGGACTTGGATAGGAGATGTTGAAGAATGGTCCCATCCCAAAACGTCACCTATCCATGTCCTCCAGGTATGCTGCCAGACCTGCTGAGTTACTCCAGCACTCTGTGCCTTTTGTTATGTTTAGAGGCAGCATCAGAAAGACAATAGATACACAAAATGCTGGAGAAACTCAGCAGGTGCAGCAGCATCTATGGAGCGAAGGAAATAGGCAACGTTTCGGGTCGAAATCCTGAAGGAAATAGGCAACGTTTCGGGTCGAAACCCGTAAGGGTTTCGTCCCGAAACGTTGCCTATTTCCTTCGCTCCATAGATGCTGCTGCACCCGCTGAGTTTCTCCAGCATTTTTGTGTACCTTCGATTTTCCAGCATCTGCAGTTCCTTCTTAAACATCAGAAAAACAATACAATCGAGCCATTTACAGTATCGATACATGATGAGGGAATAACGTTTTGTGCAAGGTAAAGCGTGTATAGTCCGATCAAAGATAGTCCGATGGTCACCAATGAGGTAGATAGTAGTTAGGGACTGTTCTCTGGTTGTGGTAGGATGATTCAGTTGTCTGATAACAGCTGGGAAGAAACTGTCCCTGAATCTGGAGGTGTGCGTTTTCACACTTCTGTACCTCTTGCCCGATGCTTAATGGACAAAGATAAAAGAAAGGAGTTGTATCGCGCAGATAATACATGAGGGTGAATGTTTAGTGAGCAATGTTGTGACCAGTCTGTGGTTTAAGGATTACAGCTTGAGGGCGAGGGGGGGGGGGTGACACAGGAGCTGCCGCTGAGTCCCTCTAAGCAGAAGGCTAAACATTGATCTGCCATAAAGTCCTTCAATCAGCAAAACACAACTGAGTTTGGATTGGGGAGGATTAGCTGGAGCAACCATCTGCCATCACCATCGATAATTATCAAAATGTTTCAATCAATTAATTAAAATTGATTTAAACAAATACAAGAGGCACTTGAGACCATTTAGTGAGACAAATTAAAGAGGAGCTTTAGCAGTGGGGATGTATATCTCCCCTTCCTGCTGATGTTTGATCGAACACCAGAAATTACAGATCATTGTATTGGTAATTAATACTGGGACCCGTCCGCTGTGGGAATCAACATTGTGACAGTCAAATCTCCAGTATCTGGCCGGCCACTTGGTCAGAGAAGATGTTTAACTGTTGATCAAATTAATGTAGTAAGGAGCTCAGTAGGACCATTCCTAATCTCCTGTGGCTGGCACCTACAGTAGCACTGGAGTTAAAACAGACTGCTGGTGATTAATGCGATATAAACTGCCTCAGAAATGTTTCTAAAGATGTTTACTCAGTTTTATTTTTATCAACAATCTCTGGTCCATCCGTCTAGCCCAGAGTGAGACATTCATCTTTTTTGGTGCTTTAGTTCACCGTTTAAATCTGGATTTCATGCCCACAGTTACAGATGGATGTTCAGCAGCAAAACTTCCTTTCCTCTCACACACCTGAATGTTAAAATACTAACTATTTTAACTCTCCTCCCCACTCCCATACTGACCTTACTGACCCGAAACGTCACCCATTCCGTCTCTCCAGAGATGCCGCCTGTCCCGTTGAGTTACTCCAGCGTTTTCTGTCTATCTTCAGTTTAAACCAGCATCTGCAGTTCCTTCCTACACAAAGTGTTGACTTGTTTACCCGCGTGGATCGCCATCTTGAAATTGGCCTGATGAAAGGGATTACTGTTCTGGGTGGCACAAACATGCCTGTAAACATTCGGCTTACCCATCTCCTCTGGAACCTGGGATTTGGCTTTACACACCGCGCCGCATCTGCGCCTGTTTTCCCCGCGTTGATTAAGTCTGTAATTAAGGATCGTAATTGAACGCAAACGCACGATAAACAGGAACGGGAGAAGGTTTACACCGCCAGTCAACATCAGATATGGCCAATAGCAGGCAGCAACCAAAATGAGGTCAATCAATTCCTCCTGATTTGACCGAAGATTAGATCCTTCCAGGGAACAGTTTAGAGTTTTTGTTGTTGTTGGAAGATTATCTGCTGCCGTTTGTTTCCCTGATCTATCAACAACATATCTTCGGTGGTTTTCATAACCATCATTTAACTGAAATCAGCTTGACCACTCACAGCTAAATTAGAATCCAGAGCGAAGATCTAACTAAAGGCATTATCCTTAAGGGCCTGTCCAACTTTCACAAGGTAATTCACAAATTCTCCCGAGTTTTCCCCTGATCCAAACTCGCAGAATGTTCGTAACGAGTCTGTAGAAGGCCATGGGAATTTGTAGATATATCATATAATATAACCATGTAACAATTACAGCTCGGAAACAGGCCATCACGGCCCTACAAGTCCGTGCCGAACAATTATTCTCCCCTAGTCCCATCTACCAGCACTCAGACCATAACCCTCCATTCCTTTCCCGTCCATATACTTATCCAATTTATTTTTAAATGATAAAATCGAACCTGCCTCCACCACTTCCACTGGAAGCTCATTCCACACAGCCACCACTCTCTGAGTAAAGAAGTTCCTCCTCATGTTACCCCTAAACTTCTGTCCCTTAATTCTCAAGTCATGTCCTCTTGTTTGAATCTTCCCTACTCTCAATGGGAAAAGTTTGTCCACGTCAACTCTGTCTATCCCTCTCATCATTTTAAAGACCTCTATTAAGTCCCCCCTTAACCTTCTGCGCTCCAGAGAATAAAGACCTAACTTGTTCAACCTTTCTCTGTAACTTAGTTGCTGAAACCCAGGCAACATTCTAGTAAATCTCCTCTATCGTAGCGGCTCGTTATGCCAGCTGTAGGTACTCGTGGCATCAGGTAAGTCGGGACGTTTATCCAACCCAACGAAAAATGTCCACGAGTAAAAAAATAGTCGGGATGAAAGAAATTGCGACTTTTTACTCATAGTTAGTTCCTGGCTCGGCAGCTGGACAGAGAAAAAAAGGTGAGTGAATAAAAAAGCTACAGTCAATATCAGTATGTGACCTCTGTCACTCCAGTTCGTGATCATTTTCCTGGAAGGTCGTAGGAGTTCGTAGATCACCAAAATCTTGATTTTTTTTTTTAGGTCTTTTAAACTCGGCAGAGATTTTGGATTAAGTGATGAAAGTGGGACAGGCCCTTTAAAGAATCACAATCCAACTGGCTTTCTGCTCACTTTTTGAATACCATCTTCATTTAGATTTCCCCTTCCTCAGCCCTCGTGTTGTCTCCTCCTCCTTTTTCCTTTCTTCTCCTCGCCACCCCCCATCAGTCTGAAGAAGGGTTTCGGCCCGAACCGTTGCCTATTTCCTTCGCTCCATAGATGCTGCTGCACCCGCTGAGTTTCTCCAGCATTTTTGTCTACCTTTCATTTCGATTATGTTGGGTCTAACATCCCCAGTATAGGACACCATTCATTATTGTTCAAGGGGCAACATGGAACTGAGTGGTCCTTTCAGCCCCTCAAGCCTATCCCACTTTGTGTCTATCTTTGGTGTAAACCAGCATCTAGGCCAGATCTTACCAGATTCTGAAATTCAGAAACACTACTAACAGATATTTTCAGATACATTAGAAACCTTCTTAATGCTTATTTTGTAAGGCTGGAACTTGTCAGAGATCATGGCTGCCTCTGACAAATTCCTGCCTTTGCAACACATTTCTCCATTTCTCTTTAGCTATCAAAGATAATTCAATTTTAAATACAAAATAAGCATTAAGAAGGTTTCAAATGTATCTGAGAATATCTATCAGGAGCTGTGTTTCTGAATTTCACCCCTGATAGACCTGGCCTAGATGCTGGTTTACACCAGAGATATACACAAAGTAACTCAGCGGGACAGGCAGCATCTCTGGAGAAAAGGAATAGGTGACGTTTCGGGTCGAGACCCTTCTTCAGACCTTTGACCCGAAACGTCACCCATTCCTTCTCTCCGGAGGTGCTGCCTGTCCCGCTGAGTTACTCCAGCATTTTGTGTCTATCTTCGGTGCAAACCAGCGTCTGCAGTTCCTTCCTACACAAATAACAGGTTGATGCATCTGAAGGGATGGTGTTGTTTTTTAAGCCAGAGTATTGATAAATAAATAAATGTCTGGACATGCAAACGTCGCAGTTTCACTTTATTTCCACTGGGTGGTAGGCTTGTTCCACAATGATCCAACATGTGGCAAAGGCTATGGAACCTCACCCTGCTTCATCTCTAAGCTGTTCAAAAGGGAAGCTCTAAGCTCCCTCGTTCAATCACAGTGCCCAGCAACGCCCCTCTCGCTCGTCCTCTCAGTTGTCTCCATTCCTTTGAATCACTTCCCCCTGGAAGGCGACTCCGGAGTCAAAGCTGCCAGAGCCAGACATAAAAACAGTTTTTATCCACGAGTTGTTGCTCTAATCTGTAGCCTTCCTTTGATCTTGTATTTTGTTAGTTCACATACTTGATCAATGGTGTTTTATCATTAATGTTTTATTATTATTAATGTTTAGTGTTTTCTGAGTCATTCGTAACTGTCACTGTATGTCATGTTGTTACTTGTGGGCGGAGCACCAAGGCAAATTCCTTGTATGTGAATACTTGGCCAACAAACTTACTTATTTACTTACTTCCCTCCACTCCAACAGTGATACTCTTCCCCTTTCATTGGTTTCAATGAATCAGTGGGAATCAAGAAGCCAAGAATATTGGTTTAAGGTAAAAGGGAAAAGATTTAATAGGAACCTGAGGGGCAGCTTTTTCACCTAGTGGGTGTATGGACTGAGCTGCCAGAGGAGTTAGTCGAGGCAGGTACTATAATAACATTTAAAAGACTCTTGGACAGATACATGGACAGGAAAGATTTAGAGGGATGTGGGCCAGACGCGGGCGGGTGGGACGTGTGTAGATGGGGCATCTTGCTTGGCCTGGACAATTTGGCCACCTATTGATTGACAAAAATACTTCTCAATTAAAAATCAAGCTGCATTGACCAACACAATGTTTCTATCACTATACCCCCTCTTCTGTTTTGATTTTGTGACCAATCAAGTTCTAATTTAATAAACTTATAACTAAAATGTATAAAATGAACACATGTTAAAAATTAAACATATTATTAAAATGGTATATTTAGATTGTGTGCAGTTTTGGTCTCCTAAGTTGAGGAGGGACATTCTTGTTATTGAGGGAGTGCAGCGTAGGTTCACCAGGTTAATTCCCGGAATGACGGGACTGATATATGATGAGAGAATGGGGCGACTGGGCTTGTATTCACTGTAAATTAGAAGGTTGCGAGGGGATCTTACAGAAACATATAAAATTCTTAAGGGATTGGACTGTCTTGATGCAGGAAAAATGTTCCTCATGTTGGGGGAGTCCAGAACCAGGGGTCACACCATTTAAGAATAAGGGGTAGGCCATTTAGGACTGAGATGAGGAAAAACATTTTCACCCAGAGAGTTGTGAATCTGTGGAATTCTCTGCCACAGAAGGCAGTGGAGGCCGATTCACTGGATGTTTTCAAGAGAGAGTTATCTTTAGCTCTTAGGGCTAACAGAATCAAGGGGTATGGGGGAAAAGCAGGAACGGGGTACTGATTTTGGATGGTCAGCTATGATCATATTGAATGGTGGTGCTGGCTCAAAGGGCTGAATGGCCTACTCCTGCACCTATGTTTCTATGGTAAAAGAGGAGAGACCCCTGACTGGCCACGCAGGTTTCCTATGTTCTTAGGCAACACCGCATGCTTTTTACATCAGCTAATTTCTGAAGGATCTTTCTTGTTAAAATAAAATGGCCTTAGATACAAGTAGTACATCAAACTCTGTTCCCAGTGACAGTATCCTTACCTTTGTTCCGAGATTAAGACAGTAAAAGTTATTTTAAACGGAATATCAATGGACTGTTGCGCTGAAAAGAGAATTCCAATTTGTCCATTAAATTGTAAATTGTCCATTTAAAAAGTGAAAAGTTCAAATGCAAGCAGCATTACCAAGACATTAACAAAGTCCCTCTGACTTCTGAAACTGGAGACCTGCTCCGATATAAATAGCATCTTCAGCCACAGATGGGCTGTGAACCCCGACACTCAACATGTAACAAACACTCCATTAGATCAGTACAGTGCTGCTTAACCAATGCATTGAATTGCCGCCCAAGCAGTTGACCGATTCTACCTCTGGAGAGCAATCTGGTAAATAGCCTGCATCAAAGAAGTGTGGGGATGCAGTTTTTGTTTTAGAGATACAGCACGGAAACAAGCTCTTCAGCCCGCCGAGCCCACGCTGACCAACGATCCCCGCACATTAACACCAGCCTACACACACTAGGGACAATTTACACATACACCAAGCCAATGAACATACAAACCTGTACGTCTTTGGAGTGTGGGAGGAAACCGCAGATCTCAGAGAAAACCCACGTGGGCCACGGGGAGAACGTGCAAACTCCGTAGAGACAGCACCCATGGTCAGGATCAAACCCGGGTCTCTGGCGCTGTGAAGCAGCTACTCTACCGCTGGGCCACCGTGCTGCACAAACCTTCTCCACATCTAAATCATTCTGTGACAATTCAGATCCGTACCCTGCATGTAAAAACATAGTCACACAGCATCAAGACAGGCCCTTCGGCCCAACTTGCTCATGCTGACAAAGATGCCCAATCTACACTAGCCATACCTGCCTGCGTTTGGCCCATCTCCCTCTAACCCTATCCTATTTATGAACCTGTCCAATTGCCTTTTAAATGTTCCAACAGTACCTGCATCAACTTCCTCCTCTGGCAACTCTCTACATATAGCCACCTCATATAGCTGTGTGAAAAATCTGCCCCTCGGGTTCCTATTAAATCTTTCCCCCTTCACATTAAACCTTTGTCCCCTGGCTGCAGATTCCACTACTCTGAGTAAAAAGACCCTTTTCATCTACCCTATTTATACCCCCTCATGTACTTGTCATTGTGTTACATTCCATGTTGGCACAGCCACGGAGGCACAGTGGTAGAGTTGCTGCCTTATAGCGAATGCAGCGCCGGAGTCCCGGGTTCGATCCCGACTACGGGTGCTGTCTGTACGGAGTTTGTACGTTCTCCCCGTGACCTGCGTGGGTTTTCTCCGAGATCTTCAGTTTCCTCCCACACTCCTAAGACATGCAGGTTAATTGGTAAATGTAAGAAATTGTCCCTAGTGTGTGTAGGATAGTGTTAATGTGCGGGGATCGGTGGTCAGCGCAGACCCGGTGGGCTGAAGGGCCTGTTTCCGCGCTGTATCTCTAAAACTAAAAATTGTCACAAATGTCAAAAAAGGTGATTTCAACTTTCGGATATTTCACTTGCAAGAACATGTTTACAATGCTGGCCTTATTTATGCACGAGGAAGGATGTCTTCATGGTAAACTGGTTCAAGGTCAAGAAAGTATTAAGTCGAGATAGTAGGGAGAGATTTGGATGACATCTTAAAGGTAACAGGCTTTAGACAATGAAAGGGTCAAGGCAAAATGAGACGGGGTTGGAACAAAGAAACAAAATAAATCTTGAAGAGTTGAAAATTGAATCATTTATTGCATCTGCTGCAAAATAAATCATGAGCGGATGGAGAATACAAAGTAGTTGAACTCGGTGTTGAGTGCAGAAACTGTGAAAGTTTAATTTAGTTTATTGTCTTGTACAGTGAAAAGCTTTTGTTGTGAGCTACCCAGGCAGCTGGAAGACAACACATGATTACAATCGAGCCGTTCACAGTGTAGAGATATATGATGAAGGGAATAACATTTAGTGCAAGGTAAAGCCAGCGAAGTCTGATCAAAGATAGTCCAAGGGTCACCAATGAGGTAGATAGTAGTTCAGCGCTGCTCTCTGGTTGTGGTAGGATGATTCAGTTGCCTGATAACAGCTGGGAAGAAACTGTTCCTGAATCTGGAGGTGTGCGTTTTCACACTTCTGTACCTCTTGCCCGATGGGAGAGGGGAGAAGAAGGAGTGGCCAGGGTGAGACTAAAAGAGCCTGAATAAAAGATGATGTGCAGCAAAGATCCTACAGCGAGCAAGATATGGAGGAGGACTGGCCAAGCTCTGTGCCTTCCACCACAGTGATGAATGCTGTGGTGGATGTTTGTGTAAATTTTTTATTGTGGTTGTGTTCTTTATTACTGTACCGCTGCTGGCAACCCAAATACCACCGACCTTGGTTGTGTGGCAATTAAATTATATCAATCAATTATATCAATTATATCAATCAATAGACCACTCGATGAAAAAGACCTAGTACGGTCATGGGCAGATTCATGGGTAATTTTCGGCCCCATTTTCGTAACCGGCTTCCGTCTCCGCACCAAAGATCCCGTAGCGGAGCAAAGATACTAGTGCGGAGACGGAAGCTGGATACGGAAACATCCTCGTAAAAATAGAAGTTCTTTGGTAAAAATCTTCTCCTCGTTTTCAGTATTTTAATATATTAACACAAACTGTTCCCCCGCAACGTTGATTACACTGCGAGTCGGGTCGGGTCAGGTTACTGAAATGGGTGAAAAAAAGGCCCACGTTCCATTCCGTTCCGTACTACACGTCAGCCCATTGCATTTAGCAGGAGTGGTCTATCTTGCTCCGCTATAGGATCTTTGATGTGCAGTCCCTTGGGCTTCCATTCAGCTTCTCAGAGGGATTTGATGCCATCGGTTGGAATAGGGTCAAGAGACTGTTGAAGCCATCAGAGGCTGGATCATTCAAGATGACGTGTACATACCAGGAAATGGGGAATGTACTGGGAGTATTACCACAAGAGAGGAAGCTAGGGTGGAACTAAGTGGTCAATGATGAAGATTGCAACGAATTGTGGACGCAGCCCTGACTATCACACAAACCAACCTCCCTTCTATTGAAGGTAGACAAATTGAAGGTAGACAGAAATGCTGGAGAAACTCAGCGGGTGCAGCAGCATCTATGGAGCGAAGGAAATAGGCAACGTTTCGGGCCGAAACCCTTCTTCAGACCCTTCTCCCTTCTATTGACTCCATTTATACCTCACGCTGCCTCAGCAAGGTCAGCAGCAGAATCCCATCTGGCAAGAGGTACAGAAGTATGAAAACGCACACCTCCAGAATCAGGGACAGTTTCTTCCCAGCTGTTATCAGGCAACTGAACCATCCCACCACGACCAGAGAGTGGTCCTGAACTACTATCTACCTCATTGGTGACCCTCAGACTATCCTTGATCAGACTTTGCTTGCTTTACCTTGCACTAAACATTATCCCCTCATCATGTACCTATACATCATAAATGGCTCGAATGTAGTCATGTATTGTTTTCCTGCTGACTGGATAGCACTCAGCAATAGCTCGGTACACGTGACAATAAACTAAACGGAACTCAACAAAGATCATAATGATGAAGGAAGGGTTTTGTTGTAGTGACTACAGAGAGATGCTGGGATATCGGCAGCTGGAGTAGAATCTGCACAAATATGGGGCGATGCACTTTTGTGGGTAAATGTGAGAAGAATACAGTAAATGGCAGGACTTTTAAGAGCATTGATCAAATCAAGTCAAGTCTATTCATCACATACACATACGAGATGTGCTGTGAAATGAAAAGTGGCAATGCTCGCGGATTGTGCAAAAAAGAACTACACAACAGAATGGAACAGAATCACATATTCACATATTACATATTTGTGGGAGTGGAAAAGAAAAAAACAGCAATTTTAAAAAGACACAACACAACAGTAAAATGGTCCAGTGAAGTTAGTCCCTGGTGAGAGGAGTTTACAGTCCTAATGGCCTCTAAAGGGATTTTCTCTATCTCAGAGGGATTTGGGGGTGTAGGCGAAGACCCTAGCTCCTTAAAAATGGGGTGGTGAAGAAGGCGTACAGCATGTTTGCCTTCATCAGTTGGCCTGTTGAGTATAAAAGTTGGGAAATTCACCTTGCAGTTACGTATGATTAGACCTTATTTGAGGTATTGCGTGCAGTTCTGGTCACTACATTAGAAGAAGATGGTTGAGACTGTGGAGAGGGAGCAGAGTGTCATAGACACAAGATGCTGGAGTAACTCAGCGGGACAGGCAGCATCTCTGGAGAGAAGGATTGGGTGATGGTTCGGGTCGGGATCCTTCTTCTGTTTCTGCTTGTTTAAGTAAGTAAGTAAGTTTATTGGCCAAGTATTCACATACAAGGAATTTGCCTTGGTGCTCCACCCACAAGTAACAACATGACATACAGTGACAGTTAGGAATGACTCAGAGAACACTAAACATTAATAATAATAATAAAACATTAATGATAAAACACCATTGATCAAGCATGTGAACCAACAAAATACCAGATCAAAGGGAGGCTACAGATTTTGGGCTGTTGAGTAGAGCAACTACTCGTGGATAAAAACAGTTTTTATGTCTGGCTGTGGCAGCTTTGACAGTCCGGAGTCGCCTTCCAGAGGGAAGTGATTCGGCGGAAGCTGTTGGCGAAAGTTACTGCACAATCGGCAATAGCTGGGCTATCTCGAGCAAGTTCTTCAGCAGAATGCTGGCGGGTATTGAGAGTATTAGCTATAAGGTGAAAATAGACAATCTTAAGATTGTTTTCTCAGGAACGCCGGAGGCTGATGGGCAACCTGATAGAAGTCTATAAAATCATGAGAGACATAGATACTCAAGAGTTTTTCCCCAGGGTGGGAGTGGTAAATACTAGAGGGCACGGCTTCAAGGTGTGAGGGGGAATTAATCGAAGGGGAATCTTTCTGAGAAGTCTTTTTGCACAAAGTGGTTGGTGCCTTGAATACACGGCTCGGTGAAATGGAGGTTGCACACACAATACCAATGTGTGCAAGGCATTTACAAGAGTTGTGGACAGACAAAAGTGAGGGAGAGAAAACACGTGTAAAACTTCGAAATACACATTTCAAATTTACTGGTGCAGTTCAAATTGTCGCCGTGTTCGGTAACGATATCATGAGCCAAGGAGCTTGATCCCTTGTTCCATGTTCTGTGGGGAAGAGTGAAGTGAGAGGCAGTCTAAATCAAAGATCCTATAGATAGACCACTCCTTCTAAATGCAATGGGCTGACGTGTAGTACACAACGGAGCAGACCGTGGGCCTTTTCTTCCATCCATTTCAGTAACTGGACCCGACTCGCAGTGTAATCAACGTTGCGGGGGAACAGTTTGTGTTAATAAATTAAAATTCTGAAAATGAGGAGAAGATTTTTACCAAAGAACTTTGATTTTCACGAGGATGTTTCCGTAACCGGCTTCCGTCCCCGCACTAGTATCTTTGCTCCGCTACGGGATATTTGGTGCGGAGACGGAAGCCGGTTACGGAAATGGGGCCGAAAATTACCCACGAATCTGCCCGTGGCCGTACTACGTCTTTTTCGTCGAGTGGACCATCTTGCTCGCTGTAGGATCTTTGGTCAAAATTAGATTGTAATTAATCAATCCAATCTTGACTGGAGTTCAGAAGAAACATTATTGCCCAAGGAGGGAAAGAATAATATATTTGCTGCATTTAAGTGATTCAAGTGGTAATTCGAATTTCACTGTGTACCTTAATTGACAATGAACTGACTTTGAAAGCCTTGAATTGCTGGGCAAATATTCAAGGGAGAACAGGATAGAGGGTAAAGCTGACAGATTTAGCCAACAATAGAAAGAGGTGCTTGAGGGCAAATTGGATTGCATGGACAGGTTGGGCCAAATGGCCTGTATCTGTGCTGCAATTTGAATATATTCTAGTGCAATCTGGAAGGAAGGTTCAGAGGCTTACTGTGAAGGGGCCTGATTAATTGGGAAGAGGAGATTTCACACAAACACCAACAACATGTTGCAGTGAGTGCTGGGTGTCCTTGTGTGAGGTGAACCACAATAGTGATGACTCTGCATAGTTGCTGATCTGTGTGGTTAAATGGGTCATGAAGGAATCAGCGATAAAAGGGTTTGAGTGAAAGGGCACCAGCAGAGATCACAGTGAGAACCAAATCTCAGTGAAAGCACAGCTGCAGTAAATACATTATCAGCAATTCATTCCCAATCAGAACTAATTGCTGCAAGCCTTTTAAGCATCTGTTGGTTTAGTAAACTTAAGCAAATCAGATGTTGCTTGTATTTAAATGATTTCCGGTGCTAATTATTACTGCAGGAGCTAACAACAAACTTCTTCAAACAAACAAGGGCAATTAACCAGGGAAGCACCACACCATTAGGAACAATGGTCCAGTTTTGACTGTCAGTGTCGGCTGTATTTTACTTGTGGTCTCAGACATCGGCAACATTTCTCTTCAATCTGAAGTCCTGCTGCAGGTAGGAATTTCTTTGTTCTGTGACAAAAAACATTCTTCATTCTAGAAGTTCAATCATTCACAGAAACCGGCTGGCAAGCCTTGGGAACCACCAAGTCCAGAGAGCCTAAGTTCTTTATCATCATTACATTTCTTGCATACCTTTCATTCCTTTGTTCTGTATCTCTCTTCATCATCATCTATGTTTCCCTCTCCCCTGACTCTCAGTCTGAAGAAGGGTCGAGACCTGAAACGCCACCTCTTTCTTCTCTCCAGAGATGCTGCCTGGCCCGTTGAGTTACTCCAGCCATTGTGTGTGTGTCTATCTTCGGGTTAAACCAGCAACTACACAAGTCCAGAGAGCAGTTTTGATCATGACGGCTTGGAATGAAGGGCAGTAGATCCAAAGACCAGAGATGAAAGAGTCAAAAAGGAACTGCAGATGCTGGTTTACAGAAAAAAACATAAACTGCTGGAGTAACTCAACTGGTCAGCCAGCATCTCTGGAGAATATGAATTTACAACATGTCTGGGACCCTTCTTCAGACTGATTGTAGTAGAGGGGGGGGGAGGGGGAGGGCGGGGAAGCGGGAAGAGAGTTGACAATGCAGTGTAAGTGATAGGTGGATACAGGTGAAGGGGTGTTTTAACAGGTAGATGTTTGGACAAAGACCAGAGATGAAAAAGACAAAAATAATCTGCAGATGCTGGATTAGGGAATGGAGGTTCCTCCGATGTATATTGGCATCTTCTAATGTATCCCATTTATTGCCAAACAAGGTGATGTTCTGTAGAATCAGAGTGGGGAGTGAAGTGGAGCTTGAGCAGGGAACACGTTCCACCAATAGTAACCAGATGTAATATATTTTAAGAGGATACGAGAGATGTGCCTTATCTAATGCAAGATTTATTATTAATGGACTGGACAACAGCTGATTTGAGGGTCTGTGATTCAAATTTGGAAAGATAAAATGGATAACAATATTGGCTAACAGCAATAAAATGCGTTTAAAATGATTTGGTTTGAAAACAATTGAATGAGCAAGAAATGGAGGGATAGGAATGAATACGTACAGGCAAGTGGGATTAGTTTAGTTTAAGTATACAGCACGGAAACAGGCCCTTTGGCCCAGCGTGTCCTTGCCGACCAGCGATTTCGGCACGCTAACACTATCCTACACATACTAGGGACAATTTACAAATTTTTACCGAAACCAGTTAACCTACAAACGTGTTTGTCTTAGGAGTGTGGGAGGAAACCGGAGATCCCGGAGAAATCCCATGCAGGTCACGGGGAGAATGTACAGACAGCACCAGTAGTCAGGATAGAACTAGGGTCCCTGAAGCTGTGCCACCAGACCCATAGATAAGCATGATGGGCAGCATAGACATGGTGGGCCGAAGGGCCTGTTTTTCTGCACTGTACCACTCTATGACTCTATGATATTTAGAGTGCAGGAAATGTATGTTCCATTAAAACAGCTCGCAGCTTCATAGCTAAATAAAGAATCAAGAAATAACTTAGGGTCAAGAAAGAGGCACACATTAAATAAACGCAGCAGAAGACTGATGGTATTAGAGAACACAAATAGATTAGGAAAGGATTTAAAAAAAATAGAAAGGCAAACAAGAACTGTGATATTAAATTAACAAGGAACATAAAATAAAGTAGCTAAATATTTTACACATCAATAATGGGTGTTTGGGATGGGAAAAGGGCCATTAAGGAATAGAAAGATAACGGAGAAATGGCTGCAGTTAATCATTACTTAGCTTCAGTATTTATCAGGGACACAGAATACCTATGACTTTAGATAATGAGGAAAGAAATAAGTGCATTTAAATCGAAAACAAGATGTATTAAATTAAGCCCAAAGAAGATAAAAGCCCTTGAAAGGATGTATTGCATTCAAACATTTAAACAAATCTTGAGAATAGATAGTGTGGGCAATCTTACTTATATTTAATAATTCATTAGGTAAATGTGTGGAGTGCTGGAGGACTGGAGATAACCAAAGTAATACCTGCATTTAGGAAGCAAAATAGAACTTGTGCAAGGAATTACAGATCAATTAACTTAAGCAATTGTGAATAATGGAATCTCTACTAAAGGAGAGAACAAAGAGGATTCAGCAAAGTAAAGTAGATATATAATGAATAGTTAGACACAAAAAGCTGGACTAACTCAGCAGGACAACTCTGGTGAGAAGGAATGGGTGACGTTTCGGGTCGAGACCCTGAGAATAAGAGGACGTACATTCACAAGGGAGATGAGGAAGAATTTCTATAGTCAGAACAAGATGGTGAATCTATGGAATTCATTCATATTTTAAATTGACAGATTCTTGATTAGTAAAGATGTCAGGGGTTACGGGGAGAAGGCAGGAGAATGGGGTTCAGAGGGAAAGATAGATCAGTGGTGAGATGTGATGGGCCGAATGGCCTAATTTTCCTAGAACGCATGTTGGCTGTTGATCACAAGGGAGGGGTGAGTCCAGAGGTGATGTACAGAGGTTTCATGGAGATAGAGGCAAACTGAGTGGGCAAGATCACAGCAGATGGAATAAACGACGGAAACGTGTGAATTATCCACTATGTACACTGCAAAATAAAAGCAGAGTGTTAAATTAAGGAAAATTGGATAATGTTAAAATTTGAAATTGGATAGTGTTGAAGACTATACTTGTCCACAGGTAGGTTTTGTTTCCTACTTGGATAGGATAGGAGGGAAATTGGCCAAACACAGGCAGGTGGTCAGCATGGGCAAGTTGGGCCGAATGGCCTGTTTCCACGCTTCATCCACTGCATATGCCCAGAAGCAACTCTTACCAGTTTTTAGAGGCTTCCTCCCATCCAGCCCGTATTAATCATCTTCAGAGTTTTTGGTCTGAAATGCTCCACAGAGCAAGTTATCTACAAACAGCAGAGACTGGGCTCAATCAATGGTTGTGATTTCTACAGCAAGGCCTCACTAAATGTTTACTCTCATATGTGAAACATAGGAGGTAAGAACATTGGAGGTCAAGTAAAAACAGCTGGAAGAAAGTAGTCGGCCTGTTGCAAATTGGAAAAACTGCTCAATATTTTCTGCGAGTTAGTGAAAGATTGCAGGGGAAAATCAATGTGTATTTCGGAGACTAATTGAAGGATGGGAGTGGCCATTCAAAAGGACTTTTGAAGTTGGTGAAGTCTGGTTATTACCCACTCGGACAGCCCAATACCATAAGCTACGCACGAACTTCAACGCAATTCCAGAAAATCTCACAAATCCAATAAAAATGGAACAAAAAAATGACCATAACTTTTGTGGGTTAATTGACTTCTGTAAAATACCCCAAATGTGCAGAGGGTGCATGAGAAAGAGGGATAACGTGGAACTAGCGTGAAAGGGAGATTGGTGGTTGGCATGGATTTGGTGGCTTTCTATGTAACCCTTGCTTTCCCTTTCTCACCTCCCCTTTCCCAGTTCTCTGACCAGTCTTACTGTCTCTGACCACATTTTTTCTTTGTTTACTTTGAACGGAGATTTTTTTAATAAAAACAAGTTAATTCCCAGCCAACAATGATCTATTCTACAATGACCTATTCTTGCTTGGTCTCCATTCCCTTTGTCCTATTTTCACACCTTACACTTCCTTATCTATGTATCTCCCTCTCCCCTGACATCAGTCTGAAGAGGGGTCTCGACCCGAAACATCACCCATTCCTTCTCTCCAGGGATGCTGCCTGTCCCGCTGAGTTACTCCAGCATTTTTTGCCTACAGTTTAAACAAGCATAGATACATATACATAGATACATAGAAAATAGGTGCAGGAGTAGGCCATTCGGCCCTTCGAGCCTGCACCGCCATTCAATATGATCATGGCTGATCATCCAACTCAGTATCCCGTACCTGCCTTCTCTCCATACCCCCTGATCCCTTTAGCCACAAGAGCCACATCTAACTCCCTCTTAAATATAGCCAATGAACTGGCCTCAACTACCCTCTGTGGCAGAGAGTTCCAGAGATTCACCACTCTCTGTGTGAAAAAGTTTCTTCTCATCTCGGTCCTAAAGGATTTCCCCCTTATCCTTAAGCTGTGACCCCTTGTCCTGGACTTCCCCAACATCGGGAACAATCTTCCTGCATCTAGCCTGTCCAACCCCATAAGAATTTTGTACGTTTCTATAAGATCCCCTCTCAATCTCCTAAATTCTAGCGACTATAAGCCAAGTCTATCCAGTCTTTCTTCATATGAAAGTCCTGACATCCCAGGAATCAGTCTGGTGAACCTTCTCTGCACTCCCTCTATGGCTATAAATGTCCTTCCTCAGATTTGGAGACCAAAACTATACGCAATACTCCAGGTGTGGTCTCACCAAGACCCTGTACAACTGCAGTAGAACCTCCCTGCTCCTATACTCAAATCCTTTTGCTATGAAAGCTAACATACCATTCGCTTTCTTCACTGCCTGCTGCACCTGCATGCCCACTTTCAATGACTGGTGTACCATGACACCCAGGTCTCGCTGCATCTCCCCTTTTCCTAATCGGCCACCATTTAGATAATGGTCTGCTTTCCTGTTTTTACCACCAAAGTGGATAACCTCACATTTATGCATCTGCAGTTCCTTCCTACACTTGTTTCCATGTCATATCTCTAACATTTCCATCAAACCTTTTTATTCCCCAAATGATTTTGAAGGAGTGTGGTGCTGACAAATTCAGTTCATTCTGATTCCTGGCCCAAACAAAGATAGTGATCAGGAGAGATATACATTCTGATTGATTCCCTTATCATCTCCTAGGGAACCAAAACCAATTGTGTTACAGAGTGAGGGCTGTATCTATAACTCTTGTGATCAAATCCACCACTTTCTTGGCTGAAGTTGGGTTAATTGCATCTCTGGGCAGTGCCATCTCAGTTAGGCATTTTGAGGATTTAACTATCTAATTATTAAGCTTAGAGGACAGATCAGACAATTGTAATATAACTGAGTAATTGGTTTTATCGGTATTAGTTTGCCTTGGGTCTAATTGCTCTTTCTCTAAATAGTGATGGGTGACTATCATTTTGGCCAAGTAGCAGGAACATCTTATCATCAGCTGGGGGACATAGATACAATAGATATAATTCAGAAATCTCATTGTAAATCCTCCGCTGCAGACTTGCACTAATACATCACAGATACGGAGGTGTCTCTTGAACACAGAGGAAGTGATTTGATTTAACATCAAGTGATTAAGTTCCTCACCCATCATGCAGAAAGATGCCTGATCTTTTACATTTATCATGCGCTCTGCCTTTCATCTTGGAAGAGCTGTTTAGCTTGAACACTCCTTTATCTGAGTTTCTTTCCTCTCCTAAGCTGAACTAGTAAACTCTCACATTTGATTGATTGAAAGATACTGGAGGGGAACAGGCCCTTCGGCCCACCGAGTCCAGGCCCACCATCGATCACCCGTTCACACTAGTACTATGTTGCCTCATGTTTACATCCACTCCCTACGCACTAGGGGGCAATTAACCAACTGACCCACACAACAATGTCAAGGAGCAAAGGTCACGGCAGTGTCAAGGAGCAAAGGTCACGGCAGTGTCAAGGAGCAAAGGTCACAGCAGTGTCAAGGAGCAAAGGCCACAGGGCAGTTTAAAGGAGCAGAGGTCACGGCAGGGTCAAGGAGCAAAGGTCACTGGACAGTTTAAAGGAGCAGAGGTCACGGCAGTGTCAAGGAGCAGAGGTCACACGGCAGTGTCAAGGAGCAGAGGTCACAGCAGTGTCAAGGAGCAGAGGTCACGGCAGTGTCAAGGAGCAAAGGTCACACGGCAGTGTCAAGGAGCAAAGGTCACGGGGCAGTTTAAAGGAGCAAAGGTCACGGGGCAGTTTAAAGGAGCAAAGGTCACGGGGCAGTTTAAAGGAGCAAAGGTCATGGGGCAGTTTAAAGGAGCAGAGGGAACAGGGCAATGTCAAGGAGCAGGAATGACGTAGCTTCAGTCTATTGTGTGTGTAGAGTCACATCATTTTTTCATTTGGCATTAGTAAATTGTCCCACAGGTCAAGTATTGCATCAGTCATTAAACAAAAGACATTGTAATCACAGGGCGAGAATCTGGAACTTTCCAATACTTGTTTTGATAAGCTAGTAATATTTCTGGGATGTTTGCCACAAGCAGAATGCTATAAATATGCTCCAGTGAGCATTTAAAATGACAGCGCACCATCATAACGTCTGTGAATAGCCTTGAAATGGGTATACGCTGTCATGAATAATACAACAAACTCCACACTTCACAAACAAAAGCACATTCCAGTGAATAAGGAGCTCATTTTATCTGATCGAGGGCAAAACCATTTGCAGAATTGGTTATTTTCAACCCACAGCAGTCAGACTTGTCCCCAAAAACGGATTGACGAATGGTTAGTGTGTTGCTTTGACAGGGATCGTAAGTCTGTGCATTGCACCCAAGTAGGACATTTCCAGTTTCTTTTCATAGGATCACGAGCGATAGGAGCACAATTAGGCCATTCGGCCCTTCAGGTCTATCCCGCCATTCAATCGTGGCTGATCTATCTCTCCCTCCTAACCCCATTCTCCTGCCTCCACATAACCCTTGACACCCATCCTAAGCAAGAATCAATCTATCTCTGCCTTAAAAATATACCTTGACTTTAGAAGGATGAGAGGGAACCTTATAGAAATATATAAAACTCTTAAAGGATTGGACAGGCTAGATGCAGGAAAAATGTTCCCGATGTTGGGGGAGTCCAGAACCAGGGGTCACAGTTTAAGAAATAAGGGGCAGACCATTTCACCCAAAGTTGTGAATCTGTGGAATTCTCTGCCACAGAAGGCAGTGGAGGCCGATTCACTGGATGTTTTCAAGAGAGAGTTAGATTTAGCTCTTTGGGCTAAAGGAATCAAGGGATGTTGGGGGGAAAAAGCAGGAACGGGGTACTGATTTTAGAAGATCAGCCACGATCATATTAAATGTCGGTGCTGGCTCGGAGGACCGAATGGCCTACTCGTGCACCTATGTTTCTATGTTTCCAAATGAATGGACCGTTCAGGATTAAGTAATTGAAGTGTCAGAGACCACTGAATGGGCACATAGATTTATTAGAAGTGATTACTCAGCTGTCTGCTATGGTAGTGCATGAGGATCTACAAAAAGGACACAGGCTTTGACAGATTGGAGGAGCCTCCCCTTGGGAAGGGCAATGCAGTATATGATAGATTTGATTCAGTAATTCCCTACAACTTCATCTACTGAGCCATACCCTCGCTGGTATCTTTTATACAGCACCTCTTTTCCTGGACTCAATTTCAAATTATTTATAAAATGTGTGAAGATTGTGACAATTTCTCTCCGTGGCAAATCCTGCAGAATTCATTGCATGCCCATCCATCACTGTCCCATTTCTCAGCTGTCTGTCCTTGTGATTACTTTAATCCGTTATCCCACCTCTCTGGTCCAACCAGCCCCTCTCTCCTGTGCTGTCTTTCATAGAAACATAGAAACATAGAAATTAGGTGCAGGAGTAGGCCATTCGGCCCTTCGAGCCTGCTCCGCCATTCAATATGATCATGGCTGATCATCCAACTCAGTATCCCATACCTGCCTTCTCTCCATACCCTCTGATCCCCTTAGCCACAAGGGCTACATCTAACTCCCTCTTAAATATAGCCAATGAACTGGCCTCGACTACCCTCAGTGGCTGAGAGTTCCAGAGATTCACCACTCTCTGTGTGAAAAAAGTTCTTCTTATCTCGGTTTTAAAGGATTTCCCCCTTATCCTTAAGCTGTGACACCTTGTCCTGGTCTTCCCCAACATCGGGAGCAATCTTCCTGCATCTAGCCTGTCCAACCCCTTAAGAATTTACAGTATGCACTGACATGCCTGACCTGCCTCCCATGTATATTCCAAGCCATCTGCTGTCTGAAGAAGGGTCTCGACCCGAAACGTCACCCGTTCCTTCTCTCCAGAGATGCCGCCTGTCCCGCTGAGTTTTGTGTCCATCTTCGGTTTAAACCAGCATCTGCAGTTCCTTCCTGCACATCCCGCCTGTGTGTAGTCCAGACCCATCTCTGTGTGAGTGATAGCATAGAAAATAGAGCACAGAACAGGAACAGGCCCTTCAGCCCATCATGTCTGTGCCAAGCATGCTGTCATTAAACTAACCTCATCTGCCTGCACTTATCCCTCCATTCCCTGCATGTCCATGTGCCTATCTAGATCATAATCATACTTCATTAGCCAATTATGTTCTGCAACATACGAGGAATTTGATTTGCCGTACAGTCATACTAATAAAAAGCAACAGAACACACAAAATACATTTTAACATAAACATCCACCACAGTGACCCCTCCACATTCCTCACTGTGATGGAAGGCAAAAGAAATTCAATCTCTTCCCTTCTTCGTCCTCCAGTGATCGGGGGCCTCTGACCTTCCGTTGACGGGACGATCTCACTCCCGTAGCCGGCAGAGGGCCTCCTCGTCGGGGCGATCAAGCTCCTGCATCGGGGGGGAATCTCAGCTCCCCCGCGCCGGGCGGTCTACCACGGGTCGGGGTTAGTCGAACGTCGTGCGGCTTTTGGAGCTTCCCGACGCCGGTCTCTACCCGAGAGTGAGAGCTTCTTGACGTTAATGGCCGCGGTTGGAACGTCGATCCCAGGCAAGGGATCACAGGCTCCGATGGCAAGTCCACGGCCCCACGGTGGGGCTCAAAGTCAGTCCCGAGCAAGGTCTCCAGCTCCACGATGTTAGGCCGCAGAGCGACCGGAGATACGATCCGGAAAACAGTCGCATCTCCGGCCAGGTAAGAGATTGAAAAATGCTTTTTAAATGCCACTATATCTGTCTCGACCATCACCCCTGGAACCCACTGCTCTCTTAAATAACTCGGCTTGCACATCTTCTTTAAACTTTTCCCCTTTCACCTTAAGCTGTGCCCTCTAGTCTTTGACATTTTTTGGGAACAAAGTTCTGACTCTCTCCCCTATCTGTGCCTCTCATATTTTGATGTACCTTCAGTTCTCCCCTCAGCCTGCGCTGTTGCAGGGAGTACAATATCGCAGTAGTAGTAGCTGGAAACTAAGGGAACTGTGTTAACCCACCTGCAATAAATGTCTACGGCATCAGCACCTTTGTGTTCAAAAACTTGGGTCTGAAATATGTATCAATGAGGTCGAGTGTTATCTGGAATCTTAGTTCTAAAAGACAGTCATACTCCTTAGATTAAGAGTTTGATTCATACAGCAATCCACACCAACTAGGTTGGCATCCGAAGGAAACCCCCCTGGTCACAGAGAGAGCATGCCAACTCCACACAAACAGTACCTGGGGTCAGGATGGAACCCGAGTCTCTGGCCCTGTGAGGCAGCAGCACTACCCGCTGCCCCACTGTCATGGGAGCTGTGAGGAGCGGATTGGACAGCAGGGGGCTGTCCTTCACCATGCATCAACAAGGGGAGCGTGAGGGGGAGATTATCACCAGACCAGTACACTGCCCTTTCACAATGGACAAAGCAGGCAGCATCTCACATGGACACCGCAGCTGATAGTACAGCTGCCCACTGGCTTAAAGTAGCCACTTGCATCAGCATTGCAATCTCCTCTAGTACACTGCTCAACACTATAAATTGTAGCTTCATTTGCAGATCATTTCTTAAGGTTACTTTCTCATTATTCTTTGTCAATAGTTTTTGTGGAATAGATGAATCAATTGTACCATGTAACCCCGTGCTACCTGCTCCATGGTCGGATAGTTGGCGACTAAACTGTCCACATCACCTGGTTTGCCAGGTGAGGAGGGGGCTGTGGACCCCCAGCAGGACCAAAGACAAGACCTGTCAAAGGGCGGATGAGCTCCTAGCGAGAACAGCCAATCCACACTTCAGTAGAAGTTGCGGACACTGTCGTACGCGGCATTGTAAGGCACCCGTGCCCGTTGATGGTTTCAACAACAATGATGATGATCTGAGAAGATTCCCAACGCACTCTGAGAAGAAATCGCAGTTCAACTAAATCTTGAATGAACAAACCCTGATCGTGCAACCATGTCTCCTAGCTCCGGGTATCCCCACCAGAGCATTCACTGCTTCTTCTTGCGTGTGATGTGCACAGCCTAAAGTTGTACGACAACTTGTTCTGTTTGGTCTTCTGTTTGTGCACGCCGGGTTGATTGCATTCGTCGAAACAGGCTGGACCACGTGAAGGTTGCAATCTCTTCCCCCCCCCCCCCCCACCCCCCCAGACCTTTCACTCTTCCCCAACCACTCAGAATCTTATCTTTCATTCAACTTCAAAGCATCTACCAATAAATCTGGGGATAGCTTCTTCCCTGCTGTTATCAGACCCCACTGTGAGTAGTCCACTCATCAAATAAAGGGGTAATCCCAATCTGCCAAGGTACCTGGTTGTGGCCCTTGCAGTTTTTTCTTTTTTTCCTTAGCTGCACTTTCTCCTTAACCCTAAAACTTTTCTGTACTCTGGTTATTGTCTCCTTGCTCCACCTTGTGTACGGCCCAAGTGTACTTATGTGTGGTATGATTTGTTGGGAGAGTGTTGAAATACGTTTACACTGTATCTTGGTACACACCGCTATCATATACGAATGATAATGTCCAGATTTAAGAGCAGCTTCTTTCTCACCGCTCTCAGGCTCCTGAACCAATCACTTACTGGACTTCAGTAAGGCCTTTAACAAGGTTCCTCATGGAAGGTTGGTGAAGAAGGTTCAATGGTTGGGTATTAATGGTGGAGTAGCAAGATGGATTCAACAGTGGCTGAATGGGAGATGCCAGAGAGTAATGGTGGATGGTTGTTTGTCAGGTTGGAGGCCAGTGACTAGTGGGGTGCCACAGGGATCTGTGTTGGGTCCACTGTTGTTTGTCATGTACATCAATGATCTGGACGATGGTGTGGTAAATTGGATTAGTAAGTATGCAGATGATACTAAGATAGGTGGGGTTGCGGGTAATGAAGTAGAGTTTCAAAGTCTACAGAGAGATTTATGCCAGTTGGAAAAGTGGGCTGAAAGATGGCAGATGGAGTTTAATGCTGATAAGTGTGAGGTGCTACATCTTGGCAGGACAAATCAAAATAGGACGTACATGGTAAATGGTAGGGAATTGAAGAATGCAGGTGAACAGAGGGATCTGGGAATAACTGTGCACAGTTCCCTGAAAGTGGAATCTCATATAGATAGGGTGGTAAAGAAAGCTTTTGGCGTGCTGGCCTTTATAAATCAGAGCATTGAGTATAGAAGTTGGGATGTAATGTTAAAATTGTACAAGGCATTGGTGAGGCCAATTCTGGAGTATGGGGTACAATTTTGGTCGCCTAATTATAGGAAGGATGTCAACAAAATAGAGAGAGTACAGAGGAGATTTACTAGAATGTTGCCTGGGTTTCAGCAACTAAGTTACAGAGAAAGGTTGAACAAGTTAGGGCTTTATTCTTTGGAGTGCAGAAGGTTAAGGGGGGACTTGATAGAGGTTTTTAAAATGATGAGAGGGATAGACAGAGTTGACGTGGAAAAGCTTTTCCCACTGAGAGTAGGGAAGATTCAAACAAGGGAACATGACTTGAGAATTAAGGGACTGAAGTTTAGGGGTAACATGAAGGGGAACTTCTTTACTCAGAGAGTGGTAGCTGTGTGGAATGAGCTTCCAGTGAAGGTGGTGGAAGCAGGTTCGTTTTTATCATTTAAAAATAAATTGGATAGTTATATGGACGGGAAAGGAATGGAGGGTTATGGTCTGAGCGCAGGTAGATGGGACTAGGGGAGATTATGTGTTCGGCACGGACTAGAAGGGTCGAGATGGCCTGTTTCCGTGCTGTAATTGTTATATGGTTATATGGTTATAATCACTACTTTCACACCCACTTCCCAGAGATGCTGCCACACCATCTCACTCTTAATTTTACCCCATTCAGTTACTCTCCTTCCTCCCAACTTGCCCACACTGGCCAACATGTCTGGGCTACACCAGTACCACCTGCCTGCGTTTGCCCCATATCCCTCCAAACCTGTCTTATCCATGTCACTACTTGAGATTGCACTACAATGTTCCCATCATTCAGCTATTGTGCGTTCATTGTAATGTATTTATTGATCTATTCTTCATTTCTCTATTCTGTTTACTATGAGCTTCATGCTAACAAGAAGTCCATTTCACCCTGGGGCATATGATGGTAAACTAATCTGAAACATAAAAAATGGATTCCAACATTTTCCCCAATGATAAACGTTAGGCATTTGGATTCCTGCGTTCTTGAATAGTGTTGTGACATTTGTGGTTTTTCAGTCCTCTGGGATCTCTGCCTTATTCAGGGAGTTTTGGTAGATCGCAACCAATGCATCCACTATCTCAGCAGCAACATCCTTTAAAAGACCCTGGATGAAGTGAGATGGTTTCTGAGCGTGAGTGGGCTGCAAAACGTCAGACTGGCAGCTATGTGCGAATGGGACAGACTGTGACCACGCATCTCTTATCTCGTGTGGATTTATGAGAAGAGCTGGTGCCTTCCCCCAATCATGCGTTGCTGATTGCAATCCTAAATGTTTAAGAAGGAACTGCAGATGCTGGAAAAATCGATAGTAGACAAAAAAATGCTGGAGAAACTCAGCGGGTGAGGCAGCATCTATGGAGAAAAGGAGTAGGTGACGTTTCGGGTCGAGACCCTTCTTCCTAGGTCCCGAAGAAGGGTCTCGACCAGGTAACGTCACCTACCCCTTTTCTCCAAAGATGCTGCCTCACCCGCTGAGTTTCTCCAGCATTTTTTGTCTACTTGCAATGCTAAATGTTATCGTTTTGCTTTAAGACTTATACTTGTGGTCTAAATCCAACCACAAACTTCACTCCACACTTCCTGCGTTTTTGCAAAGTGATAAATCTAGGTATGAGAGGAAGCAGATTTCTTGGATGAATATTTTAGCCTGAGACTTCGGATGCTGCAAATGTTACAAAACTCCTCACCTAAAATCAGAAATGTTGCTGGCTGGAATGTATGTGTAGGAAGGAACTGCAGGTGCTGGTTTGAACCCAAGATAGACGCAAAAAGCTGGAGTAACTCAGCGAGACAGGCAGCATCTCTAGAGAAAAGGAATGGGTGACATTTCGGGTGGAGACTCTGCTTCACGTCACCCATTCCTTCTCTCCAGAGATGCTGCCTGCCCCGCTGAGTTACTCCAGCATTTTATGTCTATGACCACTTTGAGACTGGTATGACTTGGGTGGGGGAGGGATGGAGAGAGAGGGAATGCAGGGGTTATATGTGAAGTAATTTGAATGTCTGCTGCCCCACACGAGGCTGAGAATATTCGGTGCATGATAGTTTTCTGGTGCTGACTGTGAATCACATCTCGTCATGAATATTTAACAGCTTGCTCGGCCCAGCAGCACAGGACTGCTCGCCTGTGAGGACAAAACATGAGAGATTTGCTGCTTGAAATCTGCGTCAGCTTTTCTTTTTGCCAACTTCCTTACAGGGAATGAATCATCCGTTGCACTATTCTCTGTGTTGGAATGGGAAGAAGTGTGGGTGATATAAATAGATAGATTGTGACATAACGGCACAACATCTAATGAATGAAGGGTGATGTATGTCAGAAGAGATGTGTCAGGAAGCGATGTATGTGTATGGGGGTTTGATGCTTGTGTCCAGGGATGTGTGCTGCAGTATATGCTTCAGAGCCATGTATGTGTGAGGGAGTGATGTTGGTGTGAAGGGATGACGTGCTGCCTGTTGCAGACGTCAGCTCTTTTCACGTGAGTTGCAGCCTGTGAAATAAAGCATCCATCTGAAGAAGGGTCTCGACCTGAAACATCACCCATTCCTTCTCTCCAGAGATGCTGCCTGTCCCACTGAGTTACTCCACCTTTTTGTGTCTATCTTCGGTTTAAGTCCGCATCTGCAGTTCCTTCCCACACACAGACTCCAGTCATCGACAGTTCAGCCAATCCAAACCATGCTAATTCCCTAGAAGAGTTGTTCCCTGACCGTACCAAAATCCTTCCAAACTTTTCATTATGAAAATAGTTATCTCCACTTTTCAATATAATTGTCTTTAAGTTTATCTTCCATCAATAGGGCTGTCTACACCATATTATACCAGTGGCATAATGCACTCTGAAATTTTGTTTTGTTAACTTTTGACAATAGACAATGGACAATAGGTGCAGGAGTAGGCCATTCGGCCCTTCGAGCCAGCACCGCCATTCAGTGTGATCATGGCTGATCATTCACAATCAGTACCCCGTTCCTACCTTCTCCCCATATCCCCTGACTCCGCTAACTTTAAGACCCCTATCTAACTCACTCTTGAAAGTATCCAGAGAACCTGCCTCCACCGCCCTCTGAGGCAGAGAATCCCACCGACTCACCACTCTCTGTGTGAACTCTCTTTTGCATCTGATGCTTCAGATCAAATCTCAAACAGTCCTCTGTACTTGTAATAAAAAGGAACTGCAGATGCTGGTTTATACAGAAGGTAGACACAAAGTGCTGGAGTAACTCAGCGGGTCAAGCAGCATCTCTGGGGAAAATGAACAGGTGACGTTTCAGGTCAGGATCCTTTTATTAAGTTTAGTTTAGTTTTACTGACATGTGTACCAAGTACAATAAAAAGCTTTTTGTTGCATGCTATCCAGTCGGTGGAAAGACAATACATGATTACAATCGAACCGTTCACAATGTACAGATACAGGATGAAGGGAATAACGTTTAGCACACCAACAGATCTGAGACGAGATTAAGAAGAGCAGAGATAGACACAAAAAGCTGCAGTAGCTCAGCAGGGACAGGCAGCATCTCTGGATCGGTGACGTTTCTGGTCGAGACCCTTCTTCAGACATCGTTTTTAAAATACATTATACTTTTAGTACGAAATGCTGCTACTGGAGTCACAGTTTAAAGGAGTGGAGCGATTGTAATGAATGATTGCAGGTCTGCATCTGGGACCAGAGAGTCAGCTGGTTTGGCCATCATCCCTATCTCACACCTCTGTACTTATTGTTTGTAAGTAAGTCAGACATTTTAACCTGGAGATGCCCCTAAACATTCTGTATTTTAACGCAAGCATCTGATGGCATGAAATCATCACTCGGTCCTGGAGAATTAGTGGTGATTCATCTGTTTTGTAGTCAATGTCTACTATGTTCTGTTGTGCTGAAGCAAAGCAAGAATTTCATTGTCCTATCAGGGACACATGACAATAAACTCACTCGAACTTGAACTTGATCTTCAGTTTGAGTATCACGGAACAGTAGAGATGGCCAATTGCTTTGATACCCGTGGACTGTGCAGCATTTCCGTCCCATTTGTCACTGTATGTCCTTGTCACTTGCGGGCGGAGCACCAAGGCAAATTCCTTGTATGTGAATACCTGGCCAATAAACTCATTCATTCATCCATTCATTTCCGTGCAGACTATGGAATCCGGCTGTGAGGAGAATAGATTGGTGGACTTGGCATGAAAATATACCCCCACTGCTGGTGGACGTGTACATGTAAAGCTAGATGAACTGTAACTGGCCCACAGAGGCATGTATACTTTCTGAACCTAATTACTGCAAAGGCTTTGAAACAAAGAGTTGCAATACAACAGGATATTAAAAGAGCTGGACATTAACTAGACAGCATTAGGAAGCCATTAAAGACAATGCTGTGTCATGTTGTGTGTACAGTGAGGTCAGGGCTGTGGACATATTACAGCATTCTGTAACTCAGTGAAGGTTTATGTCATTACATAGCCCATATTCTGCATATTCCTCGCTAATGTTTCTCCAGTCTTTGCAATGTTGTTTTATTAATAACATATTTGACTAGATACAGGCGCTGTTCAACAAATAATAAATAGATATTCATGATTTGAATATATGAAGCACCCTGCCGGAGAGATGACCTTTTAGATATTTCAGGCCGGGAAAGGGAAATCTTTTATCCTCATCGACATTTAAGGATAACGTGTGTTTTGTGAAGTGAAGCTCTGTGCTCACCCAAAGGATCATGTATGTCTACCATTTAAAACCTCCCTTTGTGCCACTTAATTCTTACAGCGTATACAAAGACCCTTTAGCCCATCGAGCTACTGCTGGCTGTTGGAGTGATCCTAGCGGTTCCATCTCCTCACTTATTTCCTTAATATCAAACCTGGGTCACTGACAATATCAGATGTCCAGTTGAAACAGACACCTCTTTTCATTGCTCACAGTACCTGCAGAATGAAACACTTTCACAATCTTGAATAATACATATATCCAATACATTTTCTCCATCCAGTAATCTTGCCGTGAGAATTCAGCATTCAATGTGCAATCTCCTACTGGCAGCATTTCAAGGATGGTTTTACTTGTATTAAATTATATTATTAAATAATCCTACTTTAATTGAGAAATTCTTGGTCCTTCCCACAGTAGGTATGATAAATGTGAGCTGAACTGTGATATTCCATCTGCATTGACTGTCCAAGTGGATACAGAGAAATGTTCCCCATATCCTTCAATGCTCTCCTGTCTAGCACTGCTAGAATGGGGACAGCAAGGGCTACTAGCAGAATAAAACTCCCTCAACCTAGACCCTCTTTGGGCAGAGACACAGGGCTGAGGACAGTAAAAGATGTTATGAGATGGTGAAGATGGACCTTGATCAATTGGGCAAATGGGCTGAAGAATGGCAGATGGAGTTTAATTCCGATACATATGAGATGTTGCAATTTGTTAAGATAGAAAATAGGTGCAGGAGTAGGCCACTCGGCCCTTCGAGCCGACACCGAAGAAGGACACAAAATGCTGGCGTAATTCAGCGGGACAGGCAGCATCTCTGGAGAGAATGAATGGGTGACGTTTCGGGTGGAGACCCTTCTTCAGACAGGGACAGTGTTCGACCTCAGCATTTCGTGTCTGTCTTCAGGAACAACACTGATTATGTACAGAGTGGTGGTCTCTCCCCCACAGTTCCATCCAACACACCCAGCAAACGGACGGCATAGGCTAGATGTGGGCTGGAGTTCCCTCTGCACTGTGTCATAAAAATTCCCCAGCACATATCCGCGTTTACATACACAGTGCGTATGCTGAGCATTAATGTGACTGCAGGTTCTTTGCTGTTGTGTGGGCTGGGTTAAGGCACTGAGTTCCTGCATCACTTTCGGGCTAATTGTCTTTCTGAAACATAGAAAATAGGTGCAGGAGTAGGCCATTCGGCCCTTCGAGCCTGCACCGCCATTCAATATGATCATGGCTGATCATCCAACTCAGTATCCTGTACCTGCCTTCTCTCCATACCCCCTGATCCCTTTAGCCACAAGGGCCACATCTAACTCCCTCTTAAATATAGCCAATGAACTGGCCTCAACTACCTTCTGTGGCAGAGAATTCCAGAGATTCACCACTCTCTGTGTGAAAAACGTTTTCCTCATCTCAGTCCTAAAAGACTTCCCCCTTATCCTTAAACTGTGACCCCTTGTCCTGGACTTCCCCAACATCGGGAACAATCTTCCTGCATCTAGCCTGTCCAACCCCTTAAGAATTTTGTAAGTTTCTATAAGATTCCCCCCTCAATCTTCTAAATTCTAGCGAGTACAAGCCGAGTCTATCCAGTCTTTCTTCATATGAAAGTCCTGACATCCCAGGAATCAGTCTGGTGAACCTTCTCTGCACTCCCTCTATGGCAAGAATGTCTTTCCTCAGATTAGGAGGCCAAAACTGTACGCAATACTCCAGGTGTGGTCTCACCAAGACCCTGTACAACTGCAGTAGAACCTCCATGTTCTTATACTCAACTCCTTTTGCTATTTTCATATGTTTTAGGTCTGTGTAGCATTTCTCCATACAATGGGCGTAAATATCTTGCAGTAATTCACACATCCTTTACGTTCAACTTTAGATTCTGTTATTCAATCATTATGAATTAAAAAGCGACCAAGATGCACAGCATTAAATGTAATATAATGAGTTAATCTCTGACTGTTGAATAGTCGTGTTCTGTGGGAGGGATAGACTTTGGTCTAAGCTGAGCTATTTGATCTCAACTGGAATAGAAACTGATCTAAAATAGTAAGATTAAACGAGAATTTACCAGTTTGAAGTTTGATCTGTATTTTATGAGGAGGAACGTTGAGGGAATACGTGAAGAACCCCGCTTACGACGCATGCGTGTCATCCTTCAAAGCAGCGGTGTGAGGTCACAGATATCCTATAATGACCTAACATAGTAAGATTATGAAAGAGATACCAGTTTATGATATGATCATAGGAGGGTGGGAGCGGAGGGCACGTATTCCCTCAACGTTCCTCCTCATAAAATACAGATCAAACTTCAAACTGGTAAGTTCTCGTTTAATCTTACTATTTTACTTCGGAGTCGCGTGAGTGACTACGTGAAGATTTTAAAGCTCTGTGACCTCATGCCGTGGAACGAGTCCATGCTTCACGTCTGCCTTGATTATTGGGAGAAGTATCGTTAACAATTTTTAAAAACACCTCCATACAAAACTGTATGATGTTACGAAAAAATAAATTTATTAAATTGAAATCATAGCCCATTGGTTTTTTGGGCAAATTATATTATTGAACGTAAGAGTCTTTCTGAAAACGATGATAGATCCAAAACTGGTTTGTTATAAAACCTCTGAAATGTCTTCTCAGATGACCATTCCTGCCATCCTGAGGATTTGGTCTGTTGGCACCTCCAGATTTTTTGCTGCTGGATGTTGCTGCAGCCCTGGTGGAGTGAGATTAAAAACATTAGTGTCTATCCCCGCCATCTTTAAGACATTTTTCAGCCACCTTGAGATAGTCTGGGTCGTCACCCGTTTTGTGTGGTTTCTTGTATGAAATCAGCAGAGCCATTTCCTGCCCTCGAATTAATTTTGTGTATTCCATGTATAGTAGGATATGTGTGACTATACACAGGCGTTCGTCATTCGGGTACGCCATAAATTCTATTACTTGCCCCGATGACCCCGGTCTATTTTGTTTTATGAGATCATTAATGACAAACACCAGTTTTCCAGGGCAGATCATCAAGCAGTCCAGCCTTAGTTTGTGTAATGACTGGACACGTTGTGCAGTAACCAACGCCATCAGCATAACCATCTTCATAGTGAGTTTTTCAAGTGATAATGCTGTAGTAGGCGACCAGCTTCTCAGCATGGTCAAAATGACACCCGCATCCCAGATTCGGGAGTACCTGGTTTTAGGGGGTTTCGCATTAAATATGCCCCTCATGAGTTTAGTTACCAGGGGGTGCGTTCCCACTGAGTGCCGCTCCGTTCCTAGCGATAAATAATTGGAAAGAGCACTTCTGGCACTATTGATGGTACTGTAGCCTAATCCTTCATCACAATGCAGGCTTGTCAAAAATTCCAATACAGCCGGAATGTCCTTGGCTCTTTGATCAAGGTTGTTATCAAAGCAGTACTTCCCCCATTTTTTGATGTGTCCTAAGTACTGCTTTTTTTTTTTTTTTTTTTGTAGACAGTCTTTGAGCTGATATGATCATATTCATAGTTCTGTCTGACAGTCTCATGCCAAGTAGTGGGTCTTTCAGACTCTACAAATCAACAAATTCATACTATTATGGCATGGGTGACTACCCTGTGTTACTGGATGAATTAGTAAATTAGGGCTATGCCTCATAATGATACATGGTTCTAATACCATTCCCTGTATAACCGAGAACCATGGTTGAGTAGGCCAATCGGGTACTATGAGAATCCCAGATGCCGAATCTTAATGAATTTTCCTTAGTACCCGATTGATGAGGCAGAAAAGGAGGAAATGCATAAAAGCCATTTCCCCCAATGCAGAGAGAATGCATCTGTTGCTTCTGCCCCATGGTCTGGTTCCCATGACACATACCTTGGTAGTTGGTGATTCAACCTGGACGCAAAAAGATCAATATCTGGTGTACCATATTTTGCTGTAATTTCAGCAAATACCTTTTTATTCAACATCCATTCCGTGTTTTCCTTAAATTTACGTGACCTGGTGTCTGCCACTGAATTTAGTTTCCCTGGTAGGTATGTAGCCGATATCCAAATATATCTTTGGATACACCATAGCCAAATTGAATTTGCCAATTCATCACAAGATGTCGATATATTTCCACCCATATAATTTATATATGCCACCACAGTGGTATTATCAATTTGTAACCGAACATGCTGGTGCTCAATGCCTGAGCAATATGACTTAAGGCCATAAAAAGCCCCTAACATCTCTAGGTAATTTATACCACGTGTGTTAAGTAAAACTGCCTCCTGTGTCTGCCATCTCCCTCCACAGCTAGAAACGGAATTAGTGGCTCCCCAACCAATCCGTAAGTTTTGCCAATAATGAAAATGTCGTCTAGATATGCCATAATCCTATGGTTATGTTGACCCCATCCAGTTAAATTTCAAATACTGTCTGTGTTCACCTCTAATGGGTACTGTATAGTAAGCATCTTTTAAGTGAATGCTTGCCATATAGCACCCTGTTGACACTAATCCTTAGCAGTGATAAAGGTATCCATCTTACATGAACATATTGAACAAATGTGTTTAGGGTTGACAGATCAATGATTATCCGGCAACCCCCATCTTTTTTATTTTTAATAAATATGCTAGGTACAAATTCTAATGGCTCATGTATTGTAGGCTCATCTACGCCTATTGTATGCAATCTTTGCAGCTCGATGTGAGCTATAGATTGTTCGGCTTCCGTGAGTACGAAGTGCCTTCTGGTGTATGTTGCACTGGAAGGTTATTTTAATGAATAAATTCTATCAGATAATCCTGAATACTGTTTAGAATATATGAGTCTCCTGTGATCTTATTCCATTCTTTCGTATAATATTGCAGCCTCCCTCCAACTCTCGTGCTCCCCTTTATTATAAGAGAACCAGACCCACCTACCTCCATGGTTACTGGTGGTTTTTGAATTATTTCCTTGGTTTCTTTGTAAAGGGGGGCTCTGTTTTTAGAGGTTGTGTTGGAGGTTGAGGCTCCCGCATCTTCCAGGGTGGTCGTCCCTGGCCATACGCTAAAAAAGGCTGCTGCGGGTTGTATCTGGGTTTAGCACTGCCACCGCTAAACGCCCCTCTTCTAGGTGGTCCATATGGCTGGTATGTTTGCCCAAAGTAAGACTTTGCACTAGTCTTAATGAGCCCCAATGTCTTTGATTCCTCATCAAGCTCTTTAACCTGTTTAAATAAATATTTTCCAAACAATAGGGTTGGAGGTTTGAGGGCTCTCTGTTTGCAAATCACCGCGAACTTCGGGTCTAATGCTGGCTGAATAGCACTCTTCCTCATGCTATTCAGCTCAAATTGGACATTACAGAACAAAGCTAAAGCGTCCTGGTGATCATTTGTTAATTCTGTTTTCTCCAGGGTGCGGGCAAAGGCTGTGATCCCCGCTGTAAGCCCTTTTAAGGCTTTCTGGATTTTCAAGTCGTGTGTTCGGGTGGCCTTCCCCATATGCTTCCATATACATTGGTTCACGCTGGGTACTTGTAGAGAATTACAATTCCCTGGGGGCAGATGTCTAGCCAGAGTCTCTGTAAAGGTTTGTGTTTGTAACTGATGGTCAGACATATAATTTATACTGGCTGCCATCCTAGAATCCAAATCTACCCCAGTTTGATTTGGTTGAAAAAACTCGGCCACCATATCAAGCAGTTTTCCTTTCTCCCCTCCTTCAGGGTTATGTAAACCTGTGCCTTGGTCAGGGTCTGACCAAATTTGGTCCTGCCCACTCTCCTCCGAGGAGTAAGAGATATCTTGCGGCCCCACACAGGGGTACCGCTGTGGGACTTACCTCTTGCCCACTGTGGCTAGCCTCCATATTTCTGGGACTGCCACCATGGAGGAGCTCCTCCAGCAACTGCACCAAACGGTCTTTGTGCTCACTGGCACTAGACATTCTCGGCTGCACCCATTCCTGCAGCCGCTAAATGGGTGTTCCCACCGCTGTTCCCCCGGTAATCTCGGCACTGGCCGCTAGCGACTGCTCCAAGCCAGACTCGCTTGAGACTGGCATATGGGACGTCTTTTGCTTCGCTTCCCGCCCGGCTGAGAAGTGAATTTTGCCGGTGCGGGAGCGAAGTCGGGCACAGCTGTTTCCTCTCCGGATGTTTCGCGTGCCGTTGCTGCTGCTGCCGGCTGCCCGCAACTCCGCAGTTCTCCCCCGCCAGCTTTCCGCAGCCTTCATGGATCCGGTCCATGTCTCCACCTAAAAGGTAAGTGGAAGGAACGCAGAGTCTCTTACCTGCTGCTCCCGACTTTCAAATTCTCCACGAGGGGAACGTCGTTCCCCCTGCTGTGACTCGTTGCAATGCGTGTAGCGATATGACACGCATGCGTCAGAAGCGGGGTTCTTCACGTAGTCACTCACGTGACTCCGAAGTAAAATTAACTTGATGCTCTGGGACAGGAAGAGAGAAAGTCAGCCTTGATCTGTTTCTTCTGACAATTACTTAGAAGTACAGTAACGCTGAACTCCGGTGGATGGACCCGTCTAATCTAGGAGAATTCTGGTTTAGTTTCCACTCATGAGAACTGATGAGTCGTTTGCAGTGTTGACCATTCTGACCATTTGTGATTGAATTGATTTGATTTTAAACCTACAGCATGGAAACAGGCCATTCGGCCCACCGAGTCCACACCGACCATCGACCACTAGTTCTATGTTATCCCAATTTCGCATCCGCTCCCTACAGCCTAGTAGCATTTACAGAGGCCAATTAAATCTGCAAACCTGTCGTCATTTGGGATGTGGGAGGAAACCGGAGCACCCGGAGAAAGCCCATGCAGTTACACAGAGGGAGTGTAAACTCCATATAGACAGGACCCAAGGGAGGATTGAACCCTGATCTCTGGCGCTCTGAGATTCAGATTCTCCAGACCCCAAAGGGATCGCAGATTCCGCTCTCCTGAGATACAGCGAATAAGATAGATTATTACAGCACTCTGGCCGTTTAATTCCTGAAATTAGTTATTGTTAATGTTCCGCATTTATTAAATCATTTTAACTTAACTCTCCCAGATTCTGTGGTGGAATGTGAATTCATGTCCTTGAATCAATAATTCAAGCCTCCCAATACTCATTCAATCACCGTGCTAACTAGCGTTACTTTTAAGCCAACTTGCACTGTTTGTTAGATGAAAGCCTCTATGGGAAGCGGAACAAAAAACAGAACACTAGAAAGTTTTTAGTTTAGTTTAGAGATACAGCGTGAAAACAGACCCTTCGGCCCATCGAGTCAGCACCGACCAGCGATCCCCGCACATTAAAGGGCCTGTCCCACTTTGGAGTAATTTGCGCGTCATTTACGCGACATAATTTATGCGTCACGACGCGCATCGTGACGCGCGCATGGTACGTGGTGACGTAGGCAGTGACACGTGTGGCGCCCCAGGATTTTGGGATGTACAAATGACGCTCAAGTGGGACAGACCCTTAACGCTACTTCACACACACACTAGGGACTATTTACATTTATACCATGGGGTTGGGCAGAGGGCGGGGTGGGACAGAGGGCGGGGTGGGACAGAGGGGGTGGGACAGGTGGATCGAGATGGTCAGGGTACGATGGGGCAGATGGGCCTATGAGTGGGGAGGGGATGGGATGGGAGAGGAGAACAAATAGTGATATAAGCTGGGAGGACAGGTGCGTGCGTGTGTGTGGGAGCGCAAGCAATTAGTTGAAACAAGCACCAAGCATCTGATGGCATGAAATCATCACTCAATGTATTTCATGCTTCAGTGGAGAAAATGTGCAAAGTAATTCTACGTGGCCTTTACATTGATCACAAGAACATTACAGATGAGGGAAATTGCTAAAAGCTTGAAGAATTCATGTGGCATGGTGAACATAATCTAAAGCTCAGGACAAATGCCCCTCTGTCTGGAAAGATGCAGTTTATCTGGGCCTGAGGGCGAATGAAAGTCTACAATCAATTAAAGAGAAGGTTGTAGACATTCTTATGGCTAAAAAAAGAAAAGAATGCGACTGAATTTCAATCAGATTCACCAGAAAACTGCCTAGAGTAGAGGGTTGGAGCTAGAGGGAGAGGTTGGACATGCTTGGATTGATTTTGTTGGAATGTTACGGGTGAAGGGAAGACCTAAGAGAAGTATATAAAATTATGAGCGGTATAGATGACTTGATTTCTCTCACTTCAGGGAGCCCTGACATTCATTCATTCATTCATTCATTCATTCATTCATTCATTCATTCATTCATTCAATCATTCAATCTCTCTCTCTCTCTCTCCCGCTCTCTCTGTCTCTCTCTCCCCTCTCCCCCTCTCCCCCTCTCCCCCCTCCCCCTCTCCCCCTCTCCCCCTCTCCCCCTCTCCCCCTCTCCCCCTCTCCCCCTCTCTCCCTCTCCCCCTCTCCCCCTCTCCCCCTCTCCCCCTCCATCGCAAGACCTTCTCATTTTCACCCTACTAACCAAGGATCCTATAGCAGAGCAAGATAGACCACTCCTGCTAAATGCAATGGGCTGACGTGTAGTGCGGAACGTGGGCCTTTTTTTCCATCCATTTCAGTAACCCGACCCGACCCGCAGTGTAATCAACGTTGCGGGGGAACAGTTTGTGTTAATAAATTAAAATTCTGAAAATGAGGAGAAGATTTTTCCCAAATAACTTCTATTTTTACAAGGATGTTTCCGTAACTGGCTTCCGTCCCCGCACTAGTATCTTTGCTCCGCTACGGGATCTTTGGTGCGGAGACGGAAGCTGGTTACGGAAATGGGGCCAAAAATTACCCGTGAATCTGCCCGTGGCCGTACTACGTCTTTTTCGTCGAGTGGTCGATCTTGCTCGCTGTAGGATCGCTGGTACTAACAGCTAACAATGGCCTGTTTCATTTATCATCGTTACTTTTTTGTATATCTTTCATTCATTCTTTATCTCTCCACATCACCGTCTATATCTCTTGTTTCCCTTATCCCTAACCAGTCTGAAGGAGGGTCTCGACCCGAAGTGTCACCCATTCCTTCTCTCCAGAGATGCTGCCTGTCCCGCTGAGTTACTCCAGCATTTTGTGACTAAGTTGATACCGAACCTGGAGCATCCAAATGGAGAGCGTTTACCAGGATGTACCAAATTGCTGGCACAAATGTGGAAAGATTACACTCAGTTACCAAGAAGGTGAAGATTCTGCAGAGAAGGAGTGAGTTCTGAAGGGAATATACTTTGTGTGGATAATGATCCACTGTTAATTCAGTTTGAGCAGTTTGTGAAACAAAGTGGAATCAAACATTGTTTCACATCTGCTTACTGTCCAACCTCAAGCTGAGAGATCAGAGTTCGACACAAAAAGACGCTAAAACAGCAAATCCTGGCAGGCAATTGTGTGTAAGCAAATTCTCATCTGCCATGTAGAACAACTTTGCTCGACTGGAGAACGGCTGACGAATGAAAGATTCAGGACATAGAAACATAGAAACATAGAAAATAGGTGCAGGAGTAGAGGCCATTCGGCCCTTCGAGCCTGCACCGCCATTCTATATGATCATGGCTGATCATCCAACTCAGTATCCTGTACCTGCCTTCTCTCCATACCCCCTGACCCCTTTAGCCACAAGGGCCACATCTAACTCCCTCTTAAATATAGCCAATGAACTGTGGCCTCAACTACCTTCTGTGGCAGAGAATTCCACAGATTCGCCACTCTCTGTGTGAAAAATATTTTTCTCATCTCGGCCCTAAATGACCTCCCTCTCCCTTATCCTTAAACTGTGACCCCCTAGTTCTGGACATACTGTAGCTGAGTCTGGTGCAACTGAATCTGGAAGAGAAGGTGGGAGAAAAGCAGTTGAGGTAGAGTGGACAAAGTGAAGATTACTTGTGAAGATTCACGTGCTGAAGTTTACAGGAAGATTGGTGGCCCAGCGGTAGAGTTGCTGCCTTACAGCACCAGAGACCCGGGGTCCATCCCGACTACGGGTGCTGTCTCGGAGGAGTTTGTATGTTCTCCCCAAGACCCGTGTAGGGTTTCATACCTTTAAGGTGAAGGGGAAAAGATTTAATAGGAATCTGAGGGGTAACTTTTTCACACAAAGGGTGGTGGGTGTATGGAACAAGCTGCTGGAGGAGGTAGTTGATGCTGGGACTATCCCAACATTTAACAAACGGGTAGATAGGTACATGGATAGGACAGGTGTGGAGGGATATGGCGGGTGCGACTAGTGTAGCTGGGAGTTGTTGGCCAGTGTGGGCAAGTTGGGCTGAAGGGCCTGTTTCCACACTGTATCTCGCTATGACTAGTGTAGCTGGGACATGTTGGCCGGTGTGGGCAAGTTGGGCTGAAGGGCCTGTTTCCACACTGTATCTCGCTATGACTAGTGTAGCTGGGACATGTTGGCCGGTGTGGGCAAGTTGGGCTGAAGGGCCTGTTTCCACACTGTATCACTCTATGACTAGTGTAGCTGGGAGTTGTTGGCCGGTGTGGGCAAGTTGGGCTGAAGGGCCTGTTTCCACACTGTATCTCGCTATGACTCGATCAGCAATGAGAAGATGGGAGAAGAAGTGAGGAAGACTGTGAAGATATATGGTTCCATGTTGGGTAAAGATTTGAAAAGGCTTGCAAGGAATAGTTGATTCAGCGGGTGAAACCCCCGAGGGTAATGATGAAGATGGTGAGAGGGTAGAAATTATTGAGCTTATTCTATGGAAGAAGAGTTGAAGTAGAACATGACTGAAGAGAGTCAAAGAGTCATCTCTTCACTGAGGTGAGATCACCATCCGTGGAGACCACAAGAATGTTAACACCAGCCATAAATGTAAACAGGTTGACGAAACCTGTGTTACCATTGCAACAGGAGAGATAGCACATTTGCAAAGAAGAAGATAAAATATTTTAGTGTCACAGCGGTTTTCTTTGCAGATAAATATTCTGAAACAATATCAGTTATTGAACAATGGCAGGGGTTTGGAACGGTAGAGGCTGTAAGCACAGAATTGGCAAATACATTTTCTGGGAGATGAAGATGCCCAGAATCTAATAATCAAGATCAAACAGAAGGAGAAAATGAATATATATAGGAAAAGAAGATTGCAGATGCAGTGAAAGTAATTTGCAATCTTTGAATGTCATCGACAGCTGCCAAAACACTTTGTCGCTTTCACTCCAGAATCTTTTTAACTTTTACTAACTAACAGTTAAGCTGTGAAATGAATTAGTTTCTTTGTTACATCAAAGGTGACACTGGCTTGTCAGAAGTGATGGATATTTGATAAAATGAAATTAGGCGCAAGCACAAATATATATTCAGTCTGTGTAGGAAGGAACTGCAGATGCTGGTTTAAACCGAAGATAGACACAAAATGCTGGAGTAACTCAGCGGGACAGGCAGCGTCTGTGGAGGGAAGGAATGGGCGACTGATCAGCCATGATTTTATTGATTAATGGAACGTAGTCTTGTTCTGCTTCTAATGGAACATTTGTAGACAATAGGCAATAGGTGCAGGAGTAGAGGCCATTCGGCCCTTCGAGCCAGCACCGCCATTCGATGTGATCATGGCTGATCATCCCCAATCAGTACCCCGTTCCTGCCTTCTCCCCATATCCCCTGACCCCGCTATTTTTAAGAGCCCTATCTAGCTCTCTCTTGAAAGCATCCAGAGAACCGGCCTCCACCGCCCTCTGAGGCAGAGAATTCCACAGACTGCTGTGTTTAAGAAGGAACTGCAGATGCTGGAAAATCGAAGGTAGACAAAAATGCTGGAGAAACTCAGCGGGTGCAGCAGCATCTATGGAGCGAAGGAAATAGGCAACGTTTCGGGCCGAAACCCTTCCGGGTTTCGACCCGAAACGTCGCCTATTTCCTTCAGGGTTTCGACACGAAACGTCGCCTATTTCCTTCGCTCCATAGAGGCTGCTGCACCCGCTGAGTAATTCCAGACTGCTGTCTTGGTTGTGGTAGGATGATTCAGTTGCCTGATAACAGCTGTCCCTGAATGAGTGAGACTTTGGGAATGGAGGAGCCTGGAAATCTCATCAGCACAGTTGGGGTGCGGCAAGCCTAGCCCAAGGTCTGTCTTTTGTTGAGATGCTGCACTCTGGTTTAATAATCATTGCTGCTGAATAGATATCCTGCGGGCTCTCCTGTGTGAGTTGATAGATACCACTGCCTCCTGCAGGCTCTATTTCCATTAGGCTCATTAGACTCCCAGCTACCTGCCCGTGGTCTGACCATCAGGCTGGCATGTACAGATCTTACCGAACATCTGGTACAGTCGCACCACAGACATCTTCACCCACTGTTAGAATCAAACCCTTGCTTCAAAAACCGAAGTCAGCGTGAAATGAAAACTCTTCAAATGGTAATAAACAAAGAAGAGAAGCCTGAAGAGAATATCACAATCAACACCACATGGACAGAGATGAAATTAAAGTCTCCCGTCTCAAAGTGTCTTAAACCTGCTGGTGTGGGATGATTAAAGGTTTGTTTTAGTTAATGCATCCCAGAAAACCTAATTAGTTTGAAACTCAGACAAAAGGCTCACAGTGTGTAATACTATTAAATCAGTGGGAGAGAGAGAGGGAGTGAGAAATATCTGTGGAGATCCCAGCGTTCACACGATGAAAATATAGGATATATAGTGAAGGAAGAACACCATTATGCCCAAATTTCCACCCTTCCACTGAGCCATTGAGAGTAGTACAAGTGTCAGTCCCAGAGGAGGTATGTTCTAATCTCCGCCAGCGTATAAGATCATGAGAGGAATAGATCGGGTAGATGCACAGAGTCTCTTGCCCAGAGTAGGGGAATCGAGGATCAGAGGACGTAGGTTTAAGGTGAAGGGGAAAAGATTTGATAGGAATCTGAGGGGTAACTGTTGCACACAAAGAGTGGTGGGTGTATGGAACAAGCTGCCAGAGGAGGTAGTTGAGGCTGGGACTATCCCAACGTATAAGAAACAATTAGACAGGTATATGGATAGGACAGGTTTGGAGGGATATGGACCAAATGCTGGCAGGTGGGGCTGGTGTAGCTGGGACATGTTGGCCGGTGTGGGCAAGCTGGGCCGAAGGGCCTGTTTCCACACAGTATCACTCTATGACTATGAGGACTGCAGTCAATGAAGGAACCATCTCAGTCACCCAGATACCATTACTCAAGGCATGTACGATGAAATGCAGAGATAGGGAAATGATCAACTTGATAGAAAGTATGAGGAGAAACAATAGCTAAAAGCCACGATGCTAAAGAGGTTGCACAATCCTTGAATGAGATAAATTGAGAAGGCGATTGAAAATCACACAGAGCACTTGCTTTATTAATATATCATAAACTCTTTATGAGCCATTGGTTATGCATTAGCTGGAGAATTATTCTCAATTCAGGACAGTAAAGGACTTCTTCTTCTTCTTCTTCTTTCATGCACAGATTAAAGTTGTTGGACAACTTGTTCTATTTGATGGTAGACAAAAGTGCTGGAGAAACTCAGCGGGTGCAGCAGCATCTATGGAGCGAAGGAAATACGTGACGTTTCGGGCCGAAACCCTTCTTCAGACTGAAGAAGGGTTTCGGCCCCAAACGTCTGAAGAAGGGTTTCGGCCCGAAACGTCGCCTATTTCCTTCGCTCCATAGATGCTGCTGCACCCGCTGAGTTTCTCCAGCATTTTTGTGTACCTTCGATCTTCCAGCATCTGCAGTTCCTTCTTGAACACTTGTTCTATTTGATCTTCTGTTTGTGCACGTCGAGTTGATTGCATTAGTCGAAACAGGGCGGACCTCGTGAAGGTTGCAATCTCCCATCCCACAGTAAATGTTGGGCGAGTCCAGAACCAGGGGCCACAGTCTTAGAATAAAGGGGAGGCCATTTAAGACTGAGGTGAGAAAAAACATTTTCACCCAGTGAGTTGTGAATTTGTGGAATTCCCTGCCACAGAGGGCAGTGGAGGCCAAGTCACTGGATGGATTTAAGAGAGAGGTAGATAGAGCTCTAGGGGCTAGTGGAGTCAAGGGATATGGGGAGAAGGCAGGCACGGGTTATTGATTGGGGACGATCAGCCATGATCACAATGAATGGCGGTGCTGGCTGGAAGGGCCGAATGGCCTCCTCATGCACCTATTTTCTATGTTTCTATGTTAAAGGACAGTTTACTTTAACAAAGGCTGAAACAACTTCTTCTCTGCTGTTATCAGACTACTGCAGGGACCTCACATAGGCCAAGGGTGTATTACCGATCTCCCAACCTACCTCATTGCTGTTCTTGCACTTTTTCTTTATTTTATCTGCGTTCTCTGTAGCTGTAACATCGTCTGCACTATATCCTGGTTGCTTTTCTCTATACTCGTGCATGGTATAGGCTGAGTGGGTAGCATGCTAAACTGTACGTACCAATAAGAAACCGGTTCTAAAACCATTGCCTTGTATCGGGTCCAGAGAGATTTGCTGGAATGCCGCAGAAATGAGGGAGTTCAGTAACGGGGACATTTCTTTATAGTGCAGAGCTTTAAGACGGGGTTCAAAATCAGGAGTGGCAGTGGTTCAGAAGCTCGAGGAAATAAATGTAAAGTGATTGATAAAATGCACCAGCAATATTCACAGCCATTGTTCACACACAGTGTTGAGATGCGGAAAGTGCGATCTGATGGCTCTACTCTACTCAACAGCCAAAAGTCTGTAGCCTCCTTTTGCTGTGGGATTTTATTTCAATTCTCCACCTGTGTAAATGATAATATTATATTTTTACTGTATATCGTGTTGCTACTCACGAGCCAAGCACCAAGGCAAATTCCTTGTATGTGTGTACAGACTTAAAATTTAATTCATTCAATTCAATTCAGTGGTGCTGCAAAATAGTGCGATGAGTTGGAGAATGGGATCAATGGGATCACTCTGCTGAATTCTAGCACGGGTTTATTGGGCCGAATGGCCTCCCGCTCTGCTGTGCAATCCTCAGATTCTATTCCAGTCGTGGATATATAAACTGGTGGGGGAAATTATGAATGAATTATTTCAGTTGCTATACAGACACTGTTAGAGTGTATTTGTGGATTGCCGCAGATTGAATGTATAGATCAGAGCTGTCCTTATCGAATCGGGATGTGACAAATGCTCAATATTTCATTTTTTTGTAATCTCAGCGGCCCCACATTTTGCACAGGGAGCTGCAGCCCTGGCCTGTGCCGATTGTGACAATTCTGCTGTAGATTTGCTATTCCTGTTGACAGAAATCTCATTTTCTTATTCTGTGCTCAGCTCTCATACATTTTTGCTGCCTGCCGTTTCGACATAGTCACCATTAGTATCACCTCCTGCTGCTGCTGGCAGGATGTTGTATCCATCTTCCTTGTTACCAGCACTTTGAGTTGATTGCTCTCCAATGTAAGCCGGGGATGCCTTGGGCAAAAGAAGCATCAAGCCGGGCTTTTATAACGTGGCAACAATTCCTAAAGAATTCCCAGGAAACTGGTTGACTTGATATTAGATTTCCTAACTCAGCTTTGGGACTAAATCAGTGCAACAGATTACAGCCTATTTTCAAACTGTGGTCCCTGGGGTAATGTTGTCAAAACAGCAAGATTCAGTGGAACTCAGCAGGTGATGTCCAAACCGTGGCTTTCATAACCAGTGATGACACCTGTGAGAATTAGGCCCACTGTGAGAGTGGCAATGGTGGTAGAGTCGTGCCTTACAGCGCTTGCAGCACCGGAGACCCGGGTTCGATCCCGCCTACGGGCTCTGTCCGTAAAGAGTTTGTGCGTTCTCCCCGTGACCGCGTGGGTTTTCTCCGAGATCTTCGATTTCAGGCTAGATTGGACAGGCTAAGATGCAGGAAGATTGTTCCCGATGTTGGGGAAGTTCAGAACAAGGGGTCACAGTTTAAGGATAAGGGGAAAATCTTTTAGGACCGAGATGAGACAATCATTTTTTACACAGAGAGTGGTGAATCTCTGGAATTCTCTGCCACAGAAGGTAGTTGAGGCCACATTTCATTGGCTATATTTAAGAGGGAGTTATATGTGGCCCTTGTGGCTAAAGGGATCAGTGGGTATGGAGAGAAGGCATGGATGGGATACTGAGTTGGATGATCAGCCATGATCATATTGAATGGCGAATGGTGCAAGCTCAAAGGGCCGAATGGCCTACTCCTGCACCTATTTTCTATGTTTCTATGTTTCTTCCCACACTCCAAAGACGTGCAGGTTTGTAGGTTAATTGGCTTGGGTTTGCGTAGGGTTTGTCAAGACCTTTCTTTACAGACAATGGGTTTCTCCAGTCTGAAGAAGGGTCTCGACTGGAAATGTCACCCGTTCCTTCTCTCCAGAGATACTGCCTGTCCCGCTGAGTTACTCCAGCTTTTTGTGTCTATCTTCGAGTCACTGGTAAGAGTAGATTGTACGATACAATACGATAGTACTTTATTTATCCCAGGAGGGAAATTGATCTGCCAACAGTTATATTAAAAATATAAAATACAGGCAACACAAAATTAAAGTGACAAGTGGAAAGCTTGGATGTGCAAAGTAATGCTCCTGCCCCACTTAGGAAACCTCTGGAGACTTTGTGCCCCACCCAAGGTTTCCGTGCGGTTCCCGGAGGTTTTTGTCAGTCTCCCTACCTGCTTCCACTACCTGCAACCTCCGGCAACCACCTGCAACCTCCGGGAACCGCACGGAAACCTTGGGTGGGGCGCAAAGTCTCCAGAGGTTTCCGTCCAGGTTTCCTAAGTGGGACAGGGACTTAAGGGGACGGGCGGGGGGAGTCAGTCTCAGTGTCAGTCTACCCCATGACAGAACGGGGAGTAGTTGTAAAGCTTGATAGCCACAGGGATGAAGGATCTCCTGTGGAGTTCTGTGCTGCATCTTGGTGGAACCAGTCTGCTGCTGAGGTGCTGTCGGCATGCATTGTACAATATGTAGGCATTCTGTATACGTCAATAGCAGGTGCATCGCTGGGCCAGAGCATAAAGCAGTGCACACTCAGGGCATGTTAGAAAGGTAGTGTCATATAATGGGTGACTTTAAACTTCTTCAATAAAATTGACAAATTCAACCTAAAACCTTCAATAGAATGAATTTGAGCAGCACTTTAAGTTGTGGCTACTTTAGATCTGACTGTGTAATGAGGCTTGCTTAATTAATGGTCCTGTCGTAAAGGATTCTTAGAAGAAGAGTTTTCATAATATGGGAGAAACATTTCATATCCCGTTTAAATGTGAGAAACTTTGGTGTGAAACTAATGTGTTAAATAAATGTGATTAAGACAAATGAAAGTTGAGTTGGGAAACCGTGGACTGAGACCATGAATAAGAAGGAGGGTTGGACAGGCTAGATGCAGGAAGATTGTTCCCGATGTTGGGGAAGTCCCAGAACAAGGGTCACACAGTTTAAGGATAAGGGGGAAGTCTTTTAGGACTGAGATGAGAAAAACATTTTTCGCACAGAGAGTGGTGAATCTGTGGAATTCTCTGCCACAGAAGGTAGTTGAGGCCACAGTTCATTGGCTATATTTAAGAGGGAGTTAGATGTGGCCCTTGTGGCTAAAGGGATCAGGGGGTATGGAGAGAAGGCAGGTACAGGATACTGAGTTGGATGATCAGCCATGATCATATTGAATGGCGAATGGTGCAGGCTCGAAGGGCTGAATGGCCTCTACTCCTGCACCTATTTTCTATGTTTCTATTTAGAGAAACAATAGGAATCTGAGGTGCAGGGACAGGTGTTGCATCTCCAAGGGTTGAAGGTCAAGGTTACTGGACAGGGATGAGAAAACCTGAGACTGAGAGATCTGGAATGGGGAGAGAGGCCCTTGAAATGAATGAATGAATGAATGAATGATTGAATGATTGAATGATTGAATGATTGAATGAATGAATGAATGATTGAATGATTGAATGAATGAATGAATGAATGAATGAATGAAAACTTTATTGTCATTCATTGACAATAAATGGTGTAAGTGAGGGTAGACGGGAGGTTCTGCACGGGTGCAAGAGACAGCAGCAACACAGTGGTTGATGTGGCAGAGAGAGAGTTGGGGAGTGGTGCCGGAGAGTCGACTGCAACAAAGACTGCTCTGTGTTTGACATGATGGATGCTGAGAGGTTCTGTCCTCTCCTGGGCAATCTCGAACCATAAGGCACAGTTTCAGAGTAGGGGGCCACCTTGAGATTTTGGAGGATGTATTCTCTCCGAGGTTGTCAACCTTTGGAGTTTCTGGAGGTTTTTTTTCCCCATTTAAAAGATATTTAGCCAGGTACATGGATAGGAAAGGATGAGAGAGATATGGACCATACATGGGCAGGTGGAACTAGCTATGGTGCATCTCAATCAGATGGACAGGTTGAAGTCAGGCTGGTTGACTTTCAGAGGCAGATGCATGTTGATCCACAGCTGAAAACGTAGTCATGTTTTGGTAGCTCGACACAGAATGCTGGAGTAACTCAGCGGGACAGGCAGCATCTCTGGAGAGAAGGAATGGGTGATGTTTTGGGTCGAGACCCGTCTTCAGACTGATATTTTGGTAGATTAGTCCGTTCCTGGTTTCCGTAGTCTCACCAGCAAATTTAGCGACCCTCCCCTTGGTGCCTGCTTCCGAGCCAATGTTTCAACAGCCTTGTCATTGTCACCTGCACAGAGATACAGTGAAGTAAGTGCTTGTTCTTCATGCTATCCTTCAATCAACAGGCTCGAAGGGCCGAATGGCCTACTCCTGCGCCTATTTTCTATGTTTTCTGGACCACACATGAGCGTAATAGATCCTCCTCTGGAACAACAAGCACAGAGTCCCCTCACTCTGGCATCATCTTGCAACTTGCGAGTCTCTGAAATGTCCGATATAAATTGTACAAAGTTGGGCCCAGAGCCCCAGCCCCTGTGGCATGGTACTCATTGCATCCTGACAACCAGAAATAGACCTATTCCTGAAAACGGTTTCCTGTTAGCCAGTCAGTCTTCGATCCAGAACTATATGTTGCCTCCTGCACCTGAAGCTGTTATTCCCTGCAAGTCAAGTCAAGTTTATTTGTCACATACACATACGAGATGTGCAGTGAAATCAAAGTGGCAATGCTCGCGGACTTTTGTGCAAAAGACAAACAAACAAACAAACAACCAAACAAACTATAAACACAATCATAACACACATATTCTTTTACATATTAAATAATGGAAGGAAAAACGTTCAGTAGAGTTAGTCCCTGGTGAAATAGGCGTTTACAGTCCGAATGGCCTCTGGGAAGAAACTCCTTCTCAACCTCTCCGTTCTCACCGCATGGCAACGGAGGCGTTTGCCTGACCGTAGCAGCTGGAACAGGGGTAGAAGGGGTCTCTCATGATATTGTTGGCTCTGGAGTTGCACCTCCTGATGTATAGTTCCTGCAGGGGGGCGAGTGAAGTTCCCATAGTGCGTTCGGCCGAACGCACTACTCTCTGCAGAGCCTTCTTGTCCTTGGCAGAGCAATTCCCAAACCAGATGGTAATGTTCCCGGACAAGATGCTTTCCACCGCCGCTGCCTAGAAGCACTGGAGGATCCTCGGAGACACTCTGAATTTCCTCAATTGCCTGAGGTGGTAAAGGCGCTGCCTTGCCTTACTCACGAGTGCTGAGGCGTGTGATGCCCATGTCATATCCTCGGAGATGTGGACTCCCAGATATTTAAAACAGTTCACCCTATCCACAGGATCCCCATTTATCCTCAATGGAGTGTACGTCCTCGGATGTTCCTCCCACTGCAGCAGCATCTGATGCGATTCTTTATCAAATGCCTCCTGGTAATCTAAATATAGTCCTTCCACCAGTTCCCCTTTATCAACAACATATGTTATGTCTTCAAGTATGTGGTTGAGTGAAGACACAGTCGCTCTGATGCTGATCCCTCGGTTAAATAGCGAGCTGAAACGCTGTGTTTATGAGTAGTGAATATTGGATAAGGCAGCTGGCAGATTGTCAGGCTCATAAATTCATGTACCAACAATCAAGTGCCTTCTGAGCGGGAGGAAGATTTGTAAAGAAAAGAGCAATCCTAATTCCAGTTCATCCTCATCTTTGCTTTTTGTACTATCAAGGGCAAATATATCCTTCTTCTGATCAGGAGAGCAGGACTGTCCACTACAATACAATGCAGGCACTGGCTGTGAAGTGTTCCACGGTGAATATCCAGGCCAGTCAGTGTTATTCCACTGTAATGGTGCTACTATTAAGCTTGTGTGAACATCATTCTAGCGTGTAGTGATGCATGCCATTCTCTGACAGCAACATCAGTCACTGAGTGCCATCTCCTCTCTCTATTATATTACAATATCATCGCGGGCTTAGTGAAGAAAAAAAGAAGGGAGGCTGACATTTAATGAAATGTATCACTCAAATCGAAGAGATAGAGCTTACAATCAGCTCCTCAGCATCCTATTAGGCTGAACGCACTGGTGACAGCACTTTGAAATACACGCAGGGTTTATTCAACGTGATGGGAAATCTGATCGAGAGTCCTTCTTATCAGTTCTTAAAGGCTACAGTTCCCCTGGGGGTGAGAGATCACACAGATCTCAACATTGATCAGCCCTTACGCTAATTCTTAGCCCTGTGATCCCTCTTGCTTGTTGTTCTTTCATTCTCTCACCTCCCTTTCTCCCACTGCCTCTCCCTCTCTCAATATCCCTGTCATGTCCTCTACTCTACAGTCACACCCCATTCAATCTCTGGCACTTTATGTCCACCTTTCCATCTTGGCCCCTCTTTATTCTCCTTTAGTTCCACCTGGTATTTTACGTTTTTGAGTCTCTCTGTCTCTGTCTCTGTCTCTGTCTCTGTCTCTGTCTCTGTCTCTGTCTCTGTCTCTGTCTCTGTCTCTGTCTCTGTCTCTGCCTCTGCCTCTGCCTCTGCCTCTGCCTCTGTCTCTGTCTCTCTCCCTGTCTCTCTCCCTGTCTCTCTCCCTGTCTCTCTCCCTGTCTCTCTCCCTGTCTCTCTCCCTGTCTCTCTCCCTGTCTCTCTCCCTGTCTCTCTCCCTGTCTCTCTCCCTGTCTCTCTCCCTGTCTCTCTCCCTGTCTCTCTCCCTGTCTCTCTCCCTGTCTCTCTCCCTGTCTCTCTCCCTGTCTCTCTCCCTGTCTCTCTCCCTGTCTCTCTCCCTGTCTCTCTCCCTGTCTCTCTCCCTGTCTCTCTCCCTGTCTCTCTGTCTCTCTGTCTCTCTGTCTCTCTGTCTCTCTGTCTCTCTGTCTCTCTGTCTCTCTGTCTCTCTGTCTCTCTGTCTCTCTGTCTCTCTGTCTCTCTGTCTCTCTGTCTCTCTGTCTCTCTGTCTCTCTGTCTCTCTGTCTCTCTCCCTCTCTGTCTCTCTCCCTCTCCATCTATCCCTCTTCATTCTTGCCCACGTTGATGAGCAGCGGGCAGTTGAGAAGCACAGTGTGTCTCCCTGTCCACACTGCGAGGGGAAATAGATCAGCATTTCCCTCATTCTATTCTGCCTTTTGAGATGCTAGTGTTGGAGTCAATTTATGAGTGTGATATCAGAGTGCGCTAAAGTATCGCAGTGTGCGAGCATAAACCACACATAACTGATGACCACAGCACTAGAATCCCACATTGCCAGCAGCCAGAGTCAAGAGGAACGATGATTCTTCCACATTAAGATGAAAACGTCTCTTTTATTCGCGGGCAGGCATTTGCATTTTTACCACATTCAGCCCCGTGAGAGAAGCTGGTAAAAGCTTCGACTTGATTGAGAAAGTATCAAGAATTTATGACATTTCCAAGGTAATTATATTCCTGAGCAGAATGTTTATCGATTATTGTTTAAGGGGTATCCACGGCACAGGTGAACCTGGCAATGATTTTTCCATTTAATGAGGGTCAGAGTATGTTGACTTTCAATGGTTTAAATAAAGGCTTAGGCCACATGCTCCGGTGTAGGCCTGTGTTTGTTGTGGAGGTCTTACAGATAGAGGGTGTTGTGGTTTTGATGGCCTCACTGTTCCTGCATGAGGGGAGTCCAGGCCAGACCACCACTGGACAACCTCCTGCCTTTATGTTGCTCGAGGGTCTCACAGCCCTGCAGCAGGTGGAGCTGCTGCTTCACAGCGCCAGAGACCCGGGATCCATCCTGACCTCGGGTGCTGCCTGTGTGGAGTTTGCACGTTCACCCTGTGTTTAGTTTACATTGGAGATACAGCGCGGAAACAGGGCCTTCGGCCCACCGAGTCCGTGCCGACCAGCGATCCAATACTATCCTACACACACACACACTCGGGACAATTTACACTTACACCAAGCCAATGAACCTACAAACCTCTCCGTATTTGGAGTGTGGGAGGAAACAGAAGATCTCAGAGAAAACCCACGTAGGTCACGGGGAGAACGTGCAAACTCCGTACAGACAGCACCCGTAGTTGGGATCGAACTCGGGTCTCCGGCGCTGTAAGGCAGCAACTCTACCGCTGCGCCCTCTTGCTGTGACCGCGTGGGTTTCCTCTGAGTGCTCCAGTTTCCTCCCACATCCCAAAGTAGGTTCATTGGCTTCTGTAAATTATCCCTAGTGTGTAGGGAATGCATGAGAATGTGGGATAGCACGGAACAAGTGTGAGCAGGTGATCATCAAGTATGTTTTCAAGGCAGAGCTAGATAGCGCTCTTAAAAATAACCAGAGTCAGTGGGATTCTCTGCCTCAGAGGGCGGTGGAGGCAGGTTCTCTGGATACTTTCAAGAGAGAGCTAGATAGGGCTCTTAAAGATAGCGGAGTCAGGGGATATGGGGAGAAGGCAGGAACGGGGTACTGATTGGGGATGATCAGCCATGATCACATTGAATGGCGGTGCTGGCTTGAAGGGACGAATGGCCTACTCCTACACCTATTGTCTATAGATACATAGATACATAGAAAATAGGTGCAGGAGTAGGCCATTCGGTCCTTCGAGCCTGCATCGCCATTCAATATGATCATGGCTGATCATCCAACTCAGTATCCCGTACCTGCCTTCTCTCCATACCCCCTGATCCCTTTAGCCACAAGGGCCACTATTGTCTATCATTGGTTGGCACAGACACGGTGGGCCGAAGGGCCTGTTTCCGTGCTGTATCTCAACACTGTGTTTCTCTCTTGCCTCGGTGTGATGTCAAGCCCCACTCCATGAGTCTAAAGGACTAAACCCAGGCTGACACCTCATTACAGTCGGAGAGAATGTCCACACACAGCTGCGGGCTTGGTGGATGAGACTTTAAGCCGTGGCCCTATCTGAACTTGCAAGTAAATTAAAATTCCCATGACAATATTTTGAAGATCAAAGCTCTTCTGCCATCTCACCTGATATTAAACCTTAAATCAATATTAGGCAAGGCAAGGCAAGGCAACTTTATTTATATAGCACATTTCATACACGAGGCAGGCTCAAAGTGCTTCACATAAAAACATGTCATACAATAAAATGAAATAATAAAATGAAATAAAATAGAAGAACTAAAAGAAAAGAAAAGCAAAATTAAAAATGCATTATAAAAAGTGCAAAAGTTAAAAGTGCAATGTAGTTAAGATTTAGCTGAAAGCTAAAGTAAACATAAAAGTTTTCAGTCTTGTTTTAAAAGTGGTCAAAGTTGAGGCAAGTCTTAAATCTTCAGGAAGTTTATTCCAGCTATTTGATGCATAGTAACTAAATCCTGCTTTCCCATGTTTTGTATTTACTCTGGGAATCACTAGCAGATTGGTTTCAGAAGATCTTAGCTGTCTAGAAGGCTTATATAGTGGAAGCATGTCAGTGATATACTTTGGCCCTAAACCATGTAGTGATTAGTATTAATATAAAGAACAGCAGCGATTGTGACTTTGTTTTGGGAACTGTAATGCACTCTGTGTCATGACATGATCAAACTTCAGAGGAGTCAAGCAGCCGTCTTCATTGGAGTTCCTGAGAGCATGGAAAGAACTGTTGATATATAAGCCAGAGTGTTGGAGGTACTCAGCGGGTCAGGCAGCATCTCTGGCGAAAAGGAATAGGTGACGATTTGGTTTGAGACCCTTCTTCCTTCTCTCCAGAGATGCTGCCTGTCCCGCTGAATTACTCCAGCATTTTGTGTCTAACTTTGATTTGAACCAGCATCTACAGTTCCATCCTACGACCTCGTGATGACCACACTGCGAGTATGCGTCAAGGGCAAACTCGGCAGAGGTCGTGAATTAGGTCGTGAAAGTGGGACAGGCCCTTAAAGAGGTCAGGCAGCTCAGAATGGATCTCTTCCCAGCCTTCACAAGGATATGTTGGTGGTCACGCACCTGGACAAGAAGCATTTAATGCCGTGGGCCGGCACCTGTGGTACCTGAGATGTTGTTGGTGAATCGGCTGCCACCTGGAGCCACATCATCACCGCAGTAAATAGGCACAAAACATAAACTCAGCGGATGCACTTTGACCCTTGACCTCCCAATCACCACCATTCGACCTGTGACAGCACAATCCTACAAAATGCCGTCACATTTTTAAATAGTGCATCGTAACCTTGCCTTGACCCCAACAGTGTGGTCTGCGCCAGTTCTATAATCCTGAATCATATCAACACTCTTCCAGTCCTTGCCTCTTGCATATCCCTGACTTTAATCACGCTGCTAATTGCAGTTCTGTCTTCAGGCCTTGAAATGTATTCCCTAAATCTCTCTACTCTCGCTCTTATCAAAGATCCTATAGTGGAGTTTATCACACACACAACAGACAACAGACAACAGGTGCAGGAGTAGGCCATTCGGCCCTTCGAGCCAGCACCGCCATTCAATATGATCATGGCAGATCATCCACAATCAGTGTTCAAGAAGGAACTGCAGATGCTGGAAGATCGAAGGTACACAAAAATGCTGGAGAAACTCAGCGGGTGCAGCAGCATCTATGGAGCGAAGGAAATAGGCGACGTTTCGGGCCGAAACCCTTCTTCAGAATCAGAATCAGAATCAGAATCCACAATCAGTACCTTGTTCCTTAAAACCAACCCAAGGTAGATTTAGCCCAAGCTTTTGGACAGTAGTGAGTTGGTCAATACCTCCAGGTGGCCCAGCATCAAACTCTGACATGCTCCTGTAAAGAGTTCCTTGCATTTTCCAACATTAAAGTTAAATAAATAGAAGTAGGTCCATCTCTGAAATCAGAAGTACCCCACAGGAACATGGCTGCAAGCCCTGCCTTGAGTAGACTAACACAGGTAGTAGATGTGTAGGAAGGAACTGCAGATGCTGGTTTACACCGAAGATAGACTCAAAATGCTGGAGTAACTCAGCCATTCCTTCTCTCCAGAGATGCTGCCTGTCCCGCTGAGTTACTCCAGCATTCTGTGTCTAATACAGGTAAATGCTTTGCTTTGGGTTGTCTGCCTGTCTGTTTCACAGTGCTGTTGGCACAGCCAGAGCTGGCAGCTTACAGTCCTTCCCCAAGATTCACCTCCTGCTGTTGTTCATATTCTCGACACTTTTGTTTCAAGGCATATTGTGTGAATGGGCAGATGATCTTCTGAATGACTGGTTTCTATTCATCCCAGAGGCCAATGCTGGAACGCACTCTACATCAGTGCTTAGGTGGTAATGGGATTGGAAAAAATTGTGTATTTCTATTTGAGTGTGACTCTTCTGAGAGCCATTAGGTTGGCCAAGTGCAGCCTCTTTGCAATGAAGTGTGACCAATTCAAGTTTTTTAATATTACTTCAATCTGCTTGACAGCTGTAGATTAGCATTAATGGTGTCAAAGATAACACCACAAACCATCTCTCAGCGATTCTTATCCGCATTGCATGTGGCACTGTTGTTTCCTAGAGGCAGTTTCTACTTCAGTGGCATAATGTAAACAGCAGAGGCATTTATACTTACAGAATCTCAGTCAAGCTCTTCTGAGTCTGCCCGTCTTCTGAACGGCATCAATGTGATGCTTCTCCCACCAGCGAGCTGCTTCTCCTCTCCAGTCAGCGTTGCATAGCAGAATGGTGCCAGTCGGAAGCCAGTCTAGTGCAGAGGATTTCGTGGAAAGCAAATTGAGTTGCGTTTATGTAAAGCAAAAGCAAGCTGCTGGGGGAACTCAGCGGGTCGGGCAACATCCGTGGACTGATTCCGTTTCAAGTCGGGATTTTTCCTCAAACTCAAAATTCCAGCACCTGCTGTTTCTTGTGCCTATGTTGATATCGCATCCTTTATATGCTTGCAAGTCCCAAGGTCTTTCACAACAGCATCAATGATGTTGACTACGATTTGGCACCACTCCACAATAGGTCATATTATATATAGGCTGATAAAGAGGAGGGCGGAACGGCCATCTTCAAGGGGTTGCAGACAGTCAGGAACGATCTCGTCTGCTGATGTCTGCAAGATATATCTGCTGCTGCCAGATCAGAAGATTGAGGGGGGATCTTATAGAAACTTACAAAATTCTTAAGGGGTTGGACAGGCTTAGATGCAGGAAGATTGTTCCCGATGTTGGGGAAGTCCAGAACAAGGGGTCACACACAGTTTAAGGATAAGGGGGAAATCTTTTAGGACCGAGATGAGGAAAACATTTTTCACACAGAGAGTGGTGAATCTCTGGAATTCTCTGCCACAGAAGGTAGTTGAGGCCACAGTTCGTTGGCTATATTTAAGAGGGAGTTAGATGTGGCCCTTGTGGTTAAAGGGATCAGGGGGTATGGAGAGAAGGTACAGGATACTGAGTTGGATGATCAGTCATGATCATATTGAATGGCGGTGCAGGCTCGAAGGGCCGAATGGCCTACTCCTGCACCTATTGTCTATGTTTCTAGTACATTGAAGGGTGTGCATGAGGATAGAGGAACAAGGTGTGTGGTTGCAGCAGGCTGTAAGAGATAAGCATGAGGTTGGAGGGGATCACAGAGACGAGGAGAGGTGGGCTGAGAGATGTTCGCAGAGATCCAGGAGTCTGCAGATGTTGGGAAGGGTGTAGAATTGGCCATTGTTGCTGCTTCCTGATTGTGATGTGGTGTTTCAGCTCAGGTTCTGGAGGAACCTGGGACTCTACTTGATGTTGGTCCACAGGGTTTGTAGCAATAGGCCCAGTGAGTGTTCAAACCTTCGCAGGCCTCGCTTGCTTTATTTCAATGTGAGGAGATAAACATTTCAAATAATCTCATCATTTCTAGGTCACATAAAAGCCTACTCAGCAGGCCAGGCCATTTCAGCTTTAAACCTCATTAAAATTTCATCTTTTTCCAGAGCTTGGAATGCAAGTTATAAACTCAATAAAAGCTAAATCAGTCTAAAAGGTTGTAAAATGTTGCAGCCTACTTGTGTAGCGACAAGGCTTCAGATAGTGTCAGTAGGGAGCGTTAATATCACCAGGGTCACCAAAGCTGCACAAGGATCTGATGTGTAGAAATTGTTGATTGTTGTTGACATGTGGACTTTGACAGCTGAACCCTTGCTAGTTGGATTTCAGTAGGAAGTTTGGAAGAAAGGCTATTTAGCCCCTGAGAACATTGATGTCAGCAGTAGATGAAAGAAAAAGACACAAAGTGCTGGAGTTTGTGCTCAAAGCGCTCAACTCCCCCTCCCATTCCGAATCAGACCTCTCTGTCCTGGGCCTCCTCCATGGCCAGAGTGAGCACCACCGGAAATTGGAGGAGCAGCTCCTCGTATTCCGCTTGGGCAGTCTGCACCCTAGCGGCATAAACATTGAATTCACCAATTTCCGGTAGCCCTTGCTGTCTCCTCCCATTCTCAGCTCTCCCTCAGCCCTCGGGATCCTCCTCTTCCTTTTTCCTTTCTTCTCCCTGTCCCCCCACCCCTCCACCCCACATCAGTCTGAAGAAGTGTTTCAGGCCCGAAACGTTGCCTATTTCCTTCGCTCCATAGATGCTGCTGCACCCGCTGAGTTTCTCCAGCACTTTTGTCAACCTTCGATTTTCCAGCATCTGCAGTTCCTTCTTAAACACAAGTACTGGAGTACCTCAGCAAGTCAGGCAACATCTGTAGAAGAACATGTCTGGAGAACATGGATGGCTGATGTTTCAGGTCGGGACCCTTCTTCAGAATGAAGCTGAAATGATATGATGTCCTGGTTCACCTGTGATCTCACCCCAACCACTGCCCTTTCCCCATATTCCTTAACTCCTTTGGTTGGCAAAAACCAACCAGTCTCAACTCAACATTCGCAATTTCCAACTGCGGTTAGAATGGTCACATTTTGATCGCCACTCGTAGGTGGAAATGTTTCCTCACTTCATTCCTCTTTTATCTCTGAATTCAAATATTAGTCTCTTTGTCCCAGACTCTACCAGCAACAGTAAGAGCTAGATTAGCCATGATTGAATGGCGGAGGAGACTGGATGGGTGGAATGGCCTGATTCTGCTCCTATTACTTATGAACCTCTGTGTGAGAGTGACCTGGATGTGGCTGATCTTTGATTATGTTTGCTGCTTTCCTGAGACACTGGTGTAGATGGAATCAATTGGGGGGGTGGGGGAGGTATGGGGAGGGGGGGGTGGGGAGCGGTATGGGGAGGGGGTGAGGGGGAAGGGGGTGTGAGGGGGGTGGGGCTGTATGGTGAGGGGGGGGTGGGGGCGGTATGGGGAGGGGTGAGGGGGGGGGGGGCGGTATGGGGAGGGGGGGGTGAGGGGGGTGGGGACGGTAGTGGGGAGGGGGGTGAGGAGGGGGGGGGCGGTATGGGGAGGGGGTGAGGGGTGGTGGGGGCGGTATGGGGAGGGGGGGGTGAGGGGGGTGGGGACGGTAGTGGGAGGGGGGTGAGGAGGGTGGGGGCGGTATGGGGATGGGGGTGAGGGGGGTGGGGGCGGTATGGGGAGGGGGGTGGGGGCGGTATGGGAAGGGGAGGGTGAGGGGGGTGGGGGAGGTATGGGGAGGGGGGTGAGGGGGTGAGGGCGGTATGGGGAGGGGGAGGGGTGAGGGGGTGGGGGTGGTATGGGGGGGGGGGTGAGGGGGTGGGGACGGTAGTGGGAGGGGGGTGAGGAGGGTGGGGGCGGTATGGGGAGGGGGGTGAGGGGGTGGGGGCAGTATGGGGAGGAGGGTGAGGAGGGGTGGGGGCGGTAGTGGGAGGGGGGTGAGGGGGGTGGGGGCGGTATGGGGAGGGGGGGGTGAGGGGGTGGGGGAGGTATGGGGAGGGGGGGGTGAGGGGGTGGGGGTGGTAGTGGGAGGGGGGGTGAGGGGGGTGGGGGCGGTTTGGGGAGGGGGGGGGGGGGCGGTATGGGGAGGGGGTGGGGGGGCTGGTTTGCTTGCTTGAGTCTCTGATCCTTGGTCATTTTTCCCATTGACAGATTCAGCTTGTTTACTGAGCACAATCTCTGCCTCATGATGTTAAAATCAATCTTTACCTAAATAGTACCTATTTATCATGTTGCATTAAACAAACATTTGTACTTTGCCATTAGATGAGTGTTCACACACTGTTAGGTTGTTAACCATGTCTGGTTCATTTTCAATACTGGGTGTACTCTGGCTTGATTCCATGATCAGGTGTTGCTAAACCTTGAGTACCAAGAGTCTGAAGAAGGATCCCGACCCGAAATATCATCTATCATCGTTGAGTCTGACAAAGGGTCCCGACCCAAAATGTCACCTATCCATATTGAGTCTGAAGAAGGATCCTGACCCAAAACGTCACTTATCCATGTTCTCCAGGGATGCTGCCTGACCCGCTGAGTTACTCTGGCATTTTGTCTCCTTCCTTGAGTAATGCACCATCTTCTCAGCATGTAATTTCCTTTTCAAAAGGTATACAAAAATTAAAAATCCTTCTTGCACCTATTAATCTTTGTATTTATGTATTTTGCAAATATATGCTATATATTATCATTGCACTTCTAATCCTGTGCAACACGCTAAGATACTTCACCCTCAAATATCCTACCTCAGCAATTAGATGGCCACAAGCTTGTTTTATAATTGTGTTTTGTGCACTGCCTTTTTCATTTTCACTGTCTTGTCAAATTGGGTGTTGTCTGAGTCCATCTGCCTATCTTCTTCTTCTGTATGGCATGTACAGCCTGATGTTGTAAGACAACTTGTTCTGTTTGATCTTCTGATTGTGCACGCCAGGTTGATTGCATTCGTCGAAACAGGGTGGACCACGTGAAGGTTGCAATCCCCCGCCCCCATATGCCTGTGATGCTGCTGTAAGTGAGATTGTCTTTGTTCCTGTACCTCACCTACTTGTGTATACAACAAACAACCTGCCTGGGAATATTGTGAATCTGAGCCAGTCTACCATTTCACAGCTGCTAACACACAATTTTCATTGCAACCCAAATTTCTGCCTAGATTATCCGCCCACCCCTCTTTATATCCGCACTCATCTTTAAATTGATTTCATTTCATTCACAGTCAACAACTAACCCCTTACTTACCCGTAGAATAGATATACAAAACTCTATCTCATCTGTATGTTCCTCCGTAGCGATGAATATGTTCTTTGAAAGCACCTAAATCACCCATGACTTGACCATTCACACCCATGACTTGACCATTCACACTGCCCCTTGCCCCAGTGTTTGTGACTGAGTGGCTTATACTGTGGTCACTTCTCATTTTCCCATCGAATGATCCACTTCATGATGTGGTCTCTGACCGACCGTGGTTGCATCACCTAGTGTTTCCTCATGTAATTTTCCAACTTTCTTCCAATTGCTCAGAGGTTTTTCAATCAGCACCCTCCAATTTCATAGTCGGTTGAATATATTCCATGTGGAAGAGAGCAAAAATGTTGTGCATCACTGTTCAAGCTCTCTCTGTGGACTCTTCGGCTTGTACTCGCTAGAATTTAGAAGATTGAGGGGGGATCTTATGGAAACTTACAAAATTCTTAAGGGGTTGGCCAGGCTAGATGCAGGAAGATTGTTCCTGATGTTGGGGAAGTCCAGAACAAGGGGTCACACAGTTTAAGGATAAGGGGGAAATCTTTTAGGACCGAGTCGAGAAAATCATTTTTCACACAGAGAGTGGTGAATCTGTGGAATTCTCTGCCACAGAAGGTAGTTGAGGCCACAGTTCATTGGCTATATTTAAGAGGGAGTTAGATGTGGCCCTTGTGGCTAAAGGGACCAGGGGGTATGGAGAGAAGGCAGGTACAGGATACTGAGTTGTATGATCAGCCATGATCATATTGAATGGCGGTGCAGGCTCGAAGGGCCGAATGGCCTACTCCTGCACCTATTGTCTATGTTTCTATGTTTCTATGCTTCATCAGTTTTGCCCAAGACTGCTACTCTGAACATTACACTCTCTGCGCCTCTCTTTTGGGGAAAAAAATGTTTACATTTCTAGTATTCTCCTCCAAGAATATATATATATTTTTTTACATTTCTATTCAATTTCAATTCAGATATTGTTCTTTTCATTCTCTTCCTCTTTGAAGATATATTTTTCAATAAAATCGCTGCTCACAAAGCGAGCTGTTTCCCTTGTGGCTCCCTGCCAACGTCCTCTCTCGGTGGGATGTTGATGGGTTTGGACAACTTGATGACACAAGTGGCTCCAATTGATCATTTCTTGTTGAGTTGAAGGGACCTAAGTGCCCTTGACATACAAATCCCAGACAAAAGCCTCATTAATGCATTTTCACACTTTTTTTCCTATTTTCTCCATCTATCATTTTAACAGGAGATTGAAATGCCTCTGAGCTAGCCACCGTTTAGCCTTTCCTGCTTTTATTCCCTGACATTTTCTGGTTCCTCTCCTGAGAGCATTGACTCTTTCGAATGATCCAAACCTTGCGTGTCGTTTACGGGTGAAACTAGAGAATGTCCATCAGCCCAAAGGATGGGAGGGAGAATCAGAGTCGGTACCATGTGATACGATCCAATAGAACTTTATTTATCCCAGGGGGGAAATTGATCTGCCAAGAGTCATAAAACACCAAATGCCTGAAACATGAAATTAAAGTGACAAGTGGAAAGGATTGGGGATGCTCAAAGATTAGGGAAGGGGGAGGGGATGTGGGGTGGGGGGAGGAAGGGAGTCAGTCTCAAACACACCACGACAGAAGGGGGAGGAGTTGTACAGTTTGATAGCCACAGGGAAGAAGGATCTCCTGTGGCGTTCTGTGCTGCATCTTGCAACCCAATCCTGGTGGCAAACTTCAGATCTCATTGATCAAGTTGTAGATGTGCGATGTCCATGCATGTTGTCCTCCTGAAATTTGATTCAATCAGTCGAGGTGGCACAGAGACACAGCAGGTGGAAGGAACCCTTCCCTTATAGTGCCACAGTCCCTGCCTCCATCCTGAACTCAGGTATTGTTTGTTGTGGAGTTTGCACGTTCTCCCTGTGACCGCGTGGGTTTTCTCCAGGCGCTCTGGTTTCCTCCCACATCTCAAAGACGTGTGGGTTTGTAACATTGTAAAATTTCCCCACAGCGTGTGCAGGGAGCTGAATGCATCTGTGGGACAACAGGACTGGTATAAACGGGAGGGAGATGAATGGTGGGTGTGGATTCATGAGCTGAATATCCATGCTGTATCTTTAAACTAAACTAAACTAAAATCAATCTTGGAAGAAATCAACACTTTATAAAATGTAGTCCACAAATGTACAAACACTCGATTCCCTCTGTGTAAAATATCATGTACATAGGCCTGAGTCTGGGGAAAAACGCAATGCTTTTAGCAGATGGCAGTAAAGGCTACTGGGGAACGCATTGAGTTATTAAGTGGTCCTTAACTGAGATATATTTTAGCTGCCTGCAGTAATGATAGATGAAGAACAAGAAAAAGGTGTAAAAATGTATGAGGGTTCAACGCTTTTATGCTTTACCAAGCATTTAATGACCAAAGACTAATTTCAACTCTTTACTCTGTAGGAGCCAAAGGCAATTTGACACTCCACCAAAAACGTGCATTTATAGTGCGGCATTAATGTCGTCAACATTCCCATACGTATTGCACTAAACTGTATAAGGAGATGTTAGACACAAGGAACTGTAGATGCTGGTTTACTTAAAAAAGTGCTGGAGTAACCGCTAGTGGCGCAGCGGTAGAGTTGCTGCCTCACGGTGCCAGAGACACTGGTTCGATCCCGACTACGGGTGCTGTCTGTACGGAGTTTGTACGTTCTCCCTGTGACATGCGTGGGTTTTCTCTGAGATGTTCGGTTTCCTCCCACACTCCAAAGACGTGCAGGTTTGTAGGTTAATTGGCTTGGTGTAAATGTATATTGATTCCAGTGTGTGTAGGATAGTGTTAATGTGCGGGGGTCTCTGGTCGGTGCGGACTCGGTGGGCCGAAGGGCCTGTTTCCACACTGTATCTCTACTAACTCAGCGGCTCAGGTGAACATGCCTCAGGTGAACATGCCTCAGGTGAACATGCCTCAGGTGAACATGGATAGGCCACGTTTCGGGTTGAGACCTTTTTTCCAACAATTCTGAGTAACTCCAGCACCGCGTTCCTTTTATAAAGGAGATATTAGAATAAGTAACCAATGACTAAGTCTAAAAGGGCACTTTAAAGAAAGCTTGTACTCGCTAGAATTTAGAAGATTGAGGGGGGATCTTATAGAAACTTACAACATTCTTAAGGGGTTGGACAGGGTAGATGCAGGAAGATTGTTCCCGATGTTGGGGAAGTCCAGAACAAGGGGCCACACACAGTTTAAGGATAAGGGGGAAGTCTTTTAGGACCGAGATGAGAAAAACATTTTTCACACAGAGAGTGGTGAATCTGTGGAATTCTCTGCCACAGAAGGTAGTTGAGGCCACAGTTCATTGGCTATATTTAAGAGTGAGTTAGATGTGGCCCTTGTGGCTAAAGGGATCAGGGGGTATGGAGAGAAGGCAGGTACAGGATACTGAGTTGGATGATCAGCCATGGTCATATTGAATGGCGAATGGTGCAGGCTCAAAGGGCCGAATGGCCTCTACTCCTGCACCTATTGTCTATGTTTCTATGTAAAAGGATATGGCAGAATAAAACATAGGAATAGCAGCAGATAGACACAAAATGCTGGAGTAACTCAGTGGGACAGGCAACATCTCTGGAGAGAAGGAATGGGTGACATCGGTCGAGACCCTTCTTGACCCGAAACGTCACCCATTCCTTCTCTCCAGAGATGCTGCCTGTCCCTCTAAGTTACTCCAGCGCTTTGTGTCTATCTTCGATTTAAACCAGCATCTGCAGTTCTCTCCTACACATTGGACTAGCAGTGTGTGACAATGGCCCTGAACCTTCAGCACCTTCATCAGGAGGAAGGGCTCCAGGCTTCAGGTACCTCCATCTCCTTAGATTTGAAGAGGAGAGTGTCGGGCCAACACAGTTACTCTCTCACTCTGCGCTTTAATTCAAGTGTGTAAATCTGGCTTTGTTAGTGCTTAGCTGAGCTGTGAGTACTCTCACATAGAAGGCTTCAATTAAGATCTGCCATCCGAGCTTCTTAAAGAATCGACCTCAGTGTGTTTAGTGAGGCAGAAGGAGTTCCCCAAGGGAAGCCACAATACAAAATCGCAACAGATTATGAAATGACTATTGCAGTCAATTGCAGCAACAGACTTAATTCACCACGTATGGTACATTTGACAATATGGTTCAGCCTCATATTAACTCTTGCCATCAAAGTGATAATACACAATTCAGGATTTGATGTGATATCGGATAATTCCTCCTCCGCAAACCACTGCAATGTGGAATTCCTCATCTGCTGTGTTCCTCAGTCTGAAGATGGGAAAGTCTCATCTTCTCATGGTGTTTAAGAAGGAACTGCAGATGCTGGAAAATCGAAGGTAGACTAAAAAGCTGGAGAAACTCAGCGGGTGCAGCAGCATCTATGGAGTGAAGGAAATAGGCAACGTTTCGGGCTGAAACCCTTCTTCAGACTGACTAATGACATCTAATTGGAAGGACTGGGGATTGTAATCTGGAACTAATAATCCAATGACCTGGTCTTGCCAAGCCCTTTAACCAAGGGCTGGTAGGTTGGGACACATTATTTAAGCCAGGGATGATGACTACTTATCTTTCTGAAGAAGGGTTTCGGCCCGAAACGTTGCCTATTTCCTTCGCTCCATAGATGCTGCTGCACCCGCTGAGTTTCCCCAGCTTTTTTGTCAACCTTCTCATGTTATCATGTTCTGTTCCCAGTTAGTGCTGACCTAACCAGGTTAGCAATTAGTGTCTATGATGGAACTGCAGGTTTAAACCGACTTAGTCTGAAGAAGGGTCTCGAGCCGAAACGTCACCCATTTCTTCTCTCCAGAGGTGCTGCCTGTCCCGCTGAGTTACTCCAGCATGTTGTGTCTGCCTATTTGCAATCAGTGTACATGAGGTTTGGAATTCCCTCCTTAACCCCATCCACCTCTCCATGTCTTTCTATGCCATCAAAACGCTTCTTAAAGCAAAGAGTCAAGAGAGTTTAATTGTCATATGTACCAGCAAGGAACTAATTACATTCTTGCTTGCTGCTGCTTAACAGGCATGTTACTGCAATGACACATAAATAAATGTGCAATCATCAATAATATCATACATTATTCACACCAATACCCCGTAACCAAACAAGGAAACAAAACAGGAAAAAATATATATTTTGCTCAGGTATGCAAGATGGGAACAAACCAATTGTACATCATAGCAAAAGGATTTGAGTATAGGAGCAGGGAGGTTCTACTGCAGTTGTACAGGGTCTTGGTGAGACCACACCTGGAGCATTGCGTACAGTTTTGGTCTCCTAATCTGAGGAAAGACATTCTTGCCATGGAGGGAGTACAGAGAAGGTTCACCAGACTGATTCCTGGGATGGCAGGACTTTCATATGAAGAAAGACTGGATAGACTCGGCTTGTACTCGCTAGAATTTAGAAGATTGAGGGGGGATCTTATAGAAACTCACAAAATTCTTAAGGGGTTGGACAGGCTAGATGCAGGAAGATTGTTCCCGATGTTGGGGAAGTCCAGAACAAGGGGTCACAGTTTAAGGATAAGGGGGAAATCTTTTAGGACCGAGATGAGGAAAACATTTTTCACACAGAGTGGTGAATCTGTGGAATTCTCTGCCACAGAAGGTAGTTGAGGCCAGTTCATTGGCTATATTTAAGAGGGAGTTAGATTTGGCCCTTGTGGCTAAAGGGATCAGGGGGTATGGAGAGAAGGCAGGTACAGGATACTGAGTTGGATGATCAGCCATGATCATATTGAATGGCGGTGCAGGCTCGAAGGGCCGATTGGCCTACTCCTGCACCTATTTTCTATGTTTCTATGTTTCTAATGACATCGAAGGTAGACAAAAGCGCTGGAGAAACTCAGCGGGTGCAGCAGCATCTATGGAGCAAAGGAAATAGGCAACGTTTCGGGCCAAAACCCTTCTTCGGACTAATGACATCAAATTGGGATTTAAAGGCAAGGACTGGGGATTGTAATCCCGAACGAATAATCCAATGACCTGGTCTTGTCAACGCCTTTAACCAAGGGCTGGTAGGTTGGGACACATTATATAAGCCAGGGAGGATGACTACTTGTCTTTCATGTCGGCTCGTGTCACAGTGGGCAGAGCAGGTGGGACTCGCTAAACTCAATCATGACACTCCAACCTCGTCTTTAATGCATGAGTTCAAAGATGCCGTTTATCTTGTGATTGCAGCCAACTCCACTTGATTCAGAAATACATGGAGCGATATGAGATAGGTCAGAGATGCTGCTGCAAATATAAAGATCAAAGCTGGCTGAACATCATGGGGGAATTTCACTTCACTGAAAGGTCAAGCCAAGATAGGGTGAGTTGGTGACATACAGTGTTAGCTTTTTGTAGTACTAATGTTTTGGGCAATTAAATTAAAACAAATTGGATTTGAAATGATACTTGTTTCTAAGCACTGAATGTAAATGTACAGTATTTGCTGCAGAAATATGTTTCTGTGTAATATGTGGATTAGCTATGAGCGGAATTGTTGCTCTGCTTGCTAATCAAATTATAAATGAACGCGTGAATCTCTTCAAAGATATTAATATGCATGTAATATCTGGGCAAACTGAGATTTAAATGCAGATAGGTAGCAAAGATGAATGGACTATCATTGATATGGGATGATCAACCTATCTTCATTGCCTGATAAATGAGAAGCATTCAATTTAGAATCCGTTGAGACTACTTCAACATGAAACTGCAGGCAGGCAGGCAGAGCGTGGAAGCACAGTGCCGTGAATTCTTTATTCTCATTTCCTACTATGGAGTTCAGAAGAATGAGGGATGATATTATTGAAGTAGATAAGATCCTTAGGGGGCACGACAGTGTAGATCTGTGTGGGAGAATCTCATGAAAGGCCACGTAGTTACAGGAGAGAGAGTGTGCATGTGTGTGTGCTTTTTGCCTGTGTGTGTGTGCGTGACATTTTGTGTGTGAGTGCGAGAGAGATTGTGTGTGTGGGTGTGTCAGTTTTTGACTGTGTGTCTGTGCATGAGTGTATGTGTGCATAAGATCGTATTGGTGTGTGTGAGAGATAGAGATTGTGAGTGTGTGTGTGTGCATGTGTGTAAGTGTATGTGGGTGTGTGTGTGTAAGTGTATGTGGGTGTGTGTGTGTAAGTGTATGTGGGTGTGTGTGCGCATAAGATCGTATTGGTGTGTGTGAGAGATAGAGAGTGTGAGTGTGTAAGTGTGTGTGAGTGTGTGTGTAAGTGTGTGAGTGTGTGTGTAAGTGTGTGTGAGTGTGTGTGTAAGTGTGTGTGAGTGTAAGTGTGTGTGTGTGTGTGTGTGCGTGTGTGTGTGAGTGTGTGTGTGAGTGTGTGTGTGTGTGTGTGTGAGTGTCAGTGTGTGTGTGTGGTGTGTGTGTGTGTGTGTGTGTGTGTGTGTGTGTGTGTGTGTGTGTGTGTGGTGTGTGTGTGTGTGTGTGTGTGTCAGTGTGCGTGTAAGTGGTGTGGAGTGTGTGTGTGTGTGTGTGTGCGTGTGTGTGTGTGTGTGTTGTGTGAGTGTCTGTGTGTGTGTGTGTGTGTGTGTACGTGTGTGTGTGTGTGTGTGTGGTGTGTGTGTGTGTGCGTGTGTGTGTGTGTGTGTGTGTGTGGTGTGTGTGGGTGGTGTGTGTGTGTGGTGTGTGTGGGTGTGTGTGTGCGTACGTGTGTGTGTGTGGTTGTGTTGTGTGTTGTGGTGCCTGTGTGTGTGTGTGTGGTGTGTGCTGTGTGGTGTGTTGTGTGTGTGTGTGGGTGTGTGTGTGTGTTGCGTGTGTGTGTGTGTGTGTGGTGTGTGTGTGTGTGTGTGGTGTGTGTGTGTGTGTGTGTGTGGGTGTGTGTGTGTCCGTGTGTGTGGTGTCTGATGTGTGTGTGTGTGTAAGTGTGTGTGTGTGTGTGTGTGTGTGTGTGTGTGTGTGTAAGTGTGTGTGTGTGTGTATGTGTGTGTGTGTGTGTAAGTGTGTGTGTGTGTGTGTGTGTGTGTGTGTGTGTGTGTAAGTGTGTGTGTGTGTGCATGTACATGCACAATTATTTTTTAATGAGATCTTGATCAACTGGGCAAGTGGGCTGAAGAATGGCAAACGGAGTTTAATGCAGATAACTGCGAGGCATTGTATTTTGGGAAATCAAACCAGGGCAGGACCTTCCCAGTGAATGTTCGGGCTCTGGAGAGTGTTGTGGAGCAGAGGGATCTCGGTGTACAGGTGGTACAGTTCTCTGAAAGTGGTGACACAGGTGGACACATGAGGTGGTCAAGAAGACTTTTGGTACATTGGCCCTCCAACAGTCAGGGTATTGAGTATAGAGGCTGGAACCCAATGTTGTCCAAGATGTTGGTGAGGCTGCATTTGGAATGTTGTGTTCGTTGAGGTCACCTTGCTATAGGCATAATGTCATTAAATAATGTAATTCTACACTCTGGTATTTTTCTCATTGCAACTATCTGTCCCGCTGAGTTACTCCAGCATTTTGTGTCTATCTTCAGTCATATCTCTCCTCATTCCAAAGGGCTGACAATAAGGGCATCCTGCCTGGCAATTTTCACCTTTTTCACCCTAATCTAATGAGCCTTCAGCTGGTGGATAGAGAGAATTTCTTTCCTCTGGTTGTCACCTGCAAGTTATTTAAGAGACATACCCTACAAAAATAGAGAGGACACAAAAGGCTGGAGTAATGGCCCTGTCCCACTGTACGAGTTCATTCCAAGAGCTCTCCCGAGTTTAAAAAAAAATCAAACTCGTGGTAAGCACGGAGAATGAACGTAGCGGGTACGTCGGAGCTCGGGGACGCCTCTTAGCGCCTCGTAACGCTAACGGCAGGTACTCGGGAAGACTCGCTAACGGCAGGTAAGCTCGGGAAGACTCGTGAAGATTTTTCAAAACATGTTGAAAAATGTCCACGAGAGCCACGAGTACCGACGAGCGGCCATTACCGTAAATCTCCGAGTTCGAATCAGGGCAAACTCAGGAGAACTCTTGGAATGAACTCGTACAGTGGGACAGGGCTTTAACTCAGCGGGGAAAGGCAGCATATTTGGAGAGAAGGAGTGGGTGAGCTTTCACGTCGAGACCCTTCTTCAGACTGAAACTTAAGGGAGAGGGAAACCAGAGATATCGATGATATTTAGGAGAAATTAATGGAAGATATGCAAAAAGCAAAGATAATAAAGGAAATATGGAGCGCACAGCAGGACAGTGTCTAAGTCAATTTTATACATCACATCCTCCCGAAGGTGCAGTGAAATGAATTTGCCAGCAGCGATACACTTAAAAAGCACACACAATACACAATAGAATTTAACACAAACATTATTCACCGTGTGGAAGGCAACAAAGTTCAGCCAGTCTTCCTCCTTTGTTCACCCGTGGTCAGGGCCATAACCCCTCCGTAGTTGCACAGGCCCTCTCGCCGGGATGATCCAAACTCAGACGTCAGGACGGACAAACACACTCTTGGAGGTCCCGACTCGGCACTTTACTACCGAGACCGCGGCTTCGGGATGTTAAGAGTAACAAAGTTGCAAAGAGTAGGAGTAAACGGGTCCTTTTCACAATGGCAGGCAGTGACTAGTGGGGTACCGCAAGGCTCAATGCTGGGACCCCAGCTATTTACAATATATATTAATGATTTGGATGAGGAAATTGAATGCAACATCTCCAAGTTTGCGGATGACACAAAGCTGGGGGGCAGTGTTAGCTGTGAGGAGGATGCTAGGAGGCTGCAAGGTGACTTGGCTAGGCTGGGTGAGTGGGCAAATGCATGGCAGGCAGTATAATGTGGATAAATGTGAGGTTATCTACTTTGGTGGCAAAAACAGGAAAGTAGACTATTATCTGAATGGTGGCCGATTAGGAAAGGGGGAGATGCAACGAGACCTGGGTGTCATGGTACACCAGTCATTAAAAGTAGGCATGCAGGTGCAGCAGGCAGTGAATAAAGTGAATGGTATGTTAGCTTTCATAGCAAAAGGATTTGAGTATAGGAGCAGGGAGGTTCTACTGCAGTTGTACAGGGTCTTGGTGAGACCACACCTGGAGTATTGTGTACAGTTTTGGTCTCCTAATCTGAGGAAAGACATTCTTGCCATAGAGGGAGTCCAGAGAAGGTTCACCAGACTGATTCCTGGGATGTCAGGACTTTCATATGAAGAAAGACTGGATAGACTCGGTTTGTACTCGCTAGAATTTAGAAGATTGAGGGGGGATCTTATAGAAACTTACAAAATTCTTAAGGGGTTGGACAGGCTAGATGCAGGAAGATTGCTCCCGATGTTGGGGAATTCCAGAACAAGGGGTCACAGTTTAAGGATAAGGGGGAAATCTTTTAGGACCGATATGAGGAAAACATTTTTCACACAGAGAGTGGTGAATCTGTGGAATTCTCTGCCACAGAAGGTAGTTGAGGCCAGTTCATTGGCTATATTTAAGAGGGAGTTAGATGTGGCCCTTGTGGCTAAAGGGATCAGGGGGTATGGAGAGAAGGCAGATACAGGATACTGAGTTGGATGATCAGCCATGATCATATTGAATGGTGGTGCAGGCTCGAAGGGCCGAATGGCCTACTCCTGCACCTATTTTCTATGTTTCTATGTTATAGACCGTAGGCCGGCGGTCGGAGCATTCCAGTTGGCCATGGGATGGGTGGCAACGAGTTATATACACACAGGAACTCCATAGAACGACAGTAAAACTAGTACAGGTACAAAGACTTGGGTGGGAGAGAGAGGGAATGCAAGGGTTATTTCATGTTAGAGCTAGTCTATTCTGGGGTGATGGAACGAAGCAGTCCAGCACACAATGTGGAGGAATCACCTAGAACTCTCCCCCCTTAATAGGCTGCGACGTGGGAATGGTGGAGGAGACTCGAGGGCTGAAGGGCTCTGGTTCTGCTCCATGTTCCGATTAGCACCCAAACGCGATTATCTTGCATGACAGGAGCAGGGAATGAATGCTGTGAATGTGTTGTCTACATAGCTCACTTACTCCACATCTGAGCCATCAGGCACAGAGACAAATATTCTTTTTAAAGAAAACCTGTAAATATTTTCAGCTAATGTTAAATTGGTGTGGCATGCACTGAAGCAGTAACATGACTCATGCGTTCTCACAACTTGAACAGCGATGTTTCCAGCTTCCAGTGGGAGTGCTTGGCACTCATTATTCCTCGAAAAAACACATGTGCCAATATCTGTGATGCCAGGATTCTGGGAACTGTCTCTGGGAAACGGGTCAAGTGGCAGAATCTTAGAATAGATACAGCCGTTAGAGATATGTGTTCACCGCGTCCAAAATCAATAAATACTGCATGGTGACAGAGAGAAGGAAATCAAATGACCTTGAACTTGCAGCAATGATTGACAATAGACAATAGGTGCAGGAGTAGGCCATTCGGCCCTTCGAGCCAGCACCGCCATTCAACGTGATCATGGCTGATCATCCCCAATCAGTACCCCGTTCCTGCCTTCTCCCCATATCCCCTGACTCCGCTATTTTTAAGAGCCCTATCTAGCTCTCTCTTGAAAGCATCCAGAGAACCTGCCTCCACCGCCCTCTGAGGCAGAGAATTCCACAGACTCACCACTGGACAGAGGTCAGCCAGGTAGGAAGGTGTGTCGGATTCAACTGCAGATGCTGGTTTAAACTGAAGATACACACAAAATGCTCAAGTTCAAGTTCAAGTGAGTTTATTGTCATGTGTCCCTGTATAGGACAATGAAATTCTTGCTTTGATTAAGCACACAGAAAATAGTAGGCATTTACTACAAAACAGATAAATGTGTCCATATACCATGATATAAATATATACACACATGAATAAATAAACTGGTAGTGCAAATAACAGAAAGTGGTTGCTAATAATCAGAGTTTTGTCCGAGCCAGGTTTAATAGCCTGATGGCTGAGGGGAAGTAGCTATTCCTGAACCTGGATTATGCTGGAGTAAAACTCAGCGGGACAGGCAGCATCTCTGGAGAGAAGGAATGGGTGACGTTTCGGGTCGAGCCCCTTCTTCAGACTCATTCCTTCTCTCCAGAGATGCTGCCTGTCCCATGTAGGAAAGAGAAGGAGTTAGAAAGGAAACAAGGAAACAAAACTCCGAGCACTGTTTATTTTATTGTTCTCCCAGGTTGTAGTTTTGGTGTTTAAAGTGTTGATTTGGTGTCAGAGTGCAGCAACTGGCCTTGGCATTCTCAAGCCGAACAGGCAGGAGCGGTTGATGGGAAGAAGGGTCTCGACTCGAAACATCACCTGGTCCTTTTCTCCACAGATGCTGCCTGACCCGCTGAGTTACTCCAGCATTTTGTGTCTATCGATAGGGGTAAGAGATCTGTTAAAGCTCAGAACGAGATGAGAGCCCAAAGTGATTCGAAGGAATAAAACCACGGCAGGGCGGCAGTCACGTTGGCACAGCGGTAGAGTCGCTGCCTTACAGAGCTTGCAGCGCCGGAGACCAGGGTTCAATCCCAACTACGGGTGCTGTCTGTACGGAGTTTGTCCGTCCTCCCCGTGACCGAGTGGGTTTTCTCCGAGATCTTCGGTTTCCTCCCACACTCCAAAGATGTAATAATAATAATAATAATGGATGGGATTTATATAGAGCCTTTCTAATACTCAAGGCGCTTTACATCGCATTATTCATTCACTCCTCAGTCACACTCAGTGGTGGTAAGCTACTTCTGTAGCCACAGCTGCCCTGGGGCAGACTGACGGAAGCGTGGCTGCCAATCTGCGCCTACGGCCCCTCCGACCACCACCAATCACTCACACACATTCACACACAGGCAAAGGTGGGTGATGAAGTGTCTTGCCCAGGGACACAACGACAGTATGCACTCCAAGTGGGATTCGAACCGGCCACCTTCCGGTTGCCAGCCGAACACTTAGCCCATTGTGCCATCTGTCGTCCCAAGGTATGTAGACTTATTGGCTTGGCGTATATATGTGTAAATTGTCCCTAGTGTGTTAATGTGCGGGGATCGCTGGTCAGTGCAGACTCGGTGGGCCGAAGGGCCTGTTTCTGCTCTGTATCTCAAATAAAAAAGCTATTCAATCCAGGGTGAGAATGTTGATCGTTTTGTTCGCACCAATACTGAGTTCCAGCACCTCTAAAACGTTAAAGGTCTTTGGAAATGCATCTGACGGAACCGCACTGTAGCTGCAACATGTCATGTATGTTTATGAATTGTGCCTGCTAGCATCTTTCTGACTATAAAAAAGCACTGGGAATACTAAATTAGAAGTGGTGTGAGATTGCGAGAACAAAATTGGGTGGAAAATGAGAGAGGCAAACTGTGATATTCATTTTGAGAAGCAGGGAGTTGAAGGTAGTTTTGAAAGGCTGTGTAGTTTGGATTTTTAGTATGGTTTAGTTTGGAGATACATTGCGGAAACTGGCCCTTCGGCCCATCGAGTCCGCACTGACCAGTGACACTGCCCAACACACACTAGGGACAATTTACATTCATACTAAGCCAATTAATCTGCAAATCTGCACGTCTTTGGGGTGTGAGAGGAAAGCAAGAACACACGCAGGTCACGGGGAGAATGTACAAACTCAGTCTGTGTGGGAAGAAACTGCAGTTGCTGCTTTACCGAAGATAGACACAAAATGCTGGAGTAACTCAGCGGGACAGGCAGCATCTCTGGAGAGAAGGGTCAGGTCCAGTCTGAAGAAGGGTCTGGACCCGAAACGTCACCCACTCCTTCTATCCAGAGATGCTGCCTGTCTTGGCTGAGTTACTCCAGCATTTTGTGCCTGCCTTTGGTACAAACTCAGTAGTCAGGATTGCACGCGCGTGGGTCGCTGGCATTGCAAGGCAGTGGCTCTAAGGAAGAATGGGGGTGAAGGAGAGACCAGGGCAGGCTGATGAATGAGTTGGCCTCTACGAGGGAGGTGACGGGAATAAGGAATGTGAACATAATAAGAAATGAGGGAAAGATGGGTGGATGAGTGGCAAGGAACAGCTAGCTGCCATCATGACTCGCTGGTTGCTCATGTCAGGGGGGGCAGTGTATGTTACTAGAGACAACAAACTGTGTAGCGGTGAGCTCAATGTTCTCTGCTCCCAGTACAGTCACCAAGGCTTCGCCAGAATTCAGTGCCTTTTGAAGTCCAGCCAGGTCTGATTATTGGAGCGTGCAGAATAGGTTTACCAGGATGTTGCCTGAATCAGAGGGTCTTATATATCATAGACCCATACAGTACAAAATGGCTCATTCTGCCTCATCTTATCCATGATGCCCCATCTAATCTCATTCCATTTGCCTGCATTTGGCCCATATCCCCCTCCCCCCAGCCCCCTTCCTCCACATAGTTCTCCACATTGGATCCCTCTTTGAGATCACCCCAACAATGGGCCAACCAGCACACCATCCTGCCGGTGGTTACTTGCGGCTGGCCCTGATTGGTGCTGGCACAGATGTTGTGGGCCGAAGGGCCTGTTTGCGTGCTGTACTGTGCTAAGTTTCTAATGGTTAGCAGGGTTGAGCACCGAAGCTGATGTATGGCAGATGCCTTGTTCACCATGAAAGAGAGGGGAACAGCACCTTGGATTTTCACAAAAGGGGGTAAATTGAGTAAGAATAGTTGCGGTACTCGATCCTGTCAAAGTCAAAGCATTCAGATAATAACTCAAGGCAGAAGGGCCTGTCCCACTTACGCAACCTTTACAGGCGACTGCCGACACCCGTCATAGGTCGCCGAAAATTTTCAACATGTTGAAAAATCAGCGGCTACCAGAAATACGCTACGACTCTTTGGAGATCTCTCACGACCAAAGGAGACCTCTCAAGACCTTACAACATGTATGGTTGTGAAAGGTCTCCTGTGGTGGTGAGAGGTCTACAGAGTCTTTCTGGTTGCCGCTGACTTTTCAACATGTTGAAAATTTCGGCGACCTAACACGGGTGCCAGCAGTCGCATGTAAAGGTCGCGTAAGTGGGACAGGCCCTTAAGTTTATCATTCAGGGAGAACTAGATGAAGGGTTTTAGTTTAGGGGCAGGGAGGGCATGGCCACAGTTCTTCAGCCCATCGAGTCCACGCTGACCATTCTTCAACCGTCCACACTAGGTCTGTTTGCAGCCTCTCCATTCCCTCTGGAGGCCAATCAGCCTCTAAAACCCACATGTCTTTGAGGTTTGGGAGGAAACCGGAGCACCCGGAGGAATCCCACGCAGTCACGGGAAGAAGAGCGTGCAGACTCCACAGAAACAGCACCCGAGGTCAGGTTCGAACCCGGGCTTCTGGCGCTGTGAGGCAGTGGCTCTGCCAAAAACTAGGCTCTCCATTCTAGGCAGAGATGCTGCCTGAACTGCTGAGTCCAGTAGTTTGTGTTTTGTTCAAAAATCCCAGCATCTCTGGAGTCTGTCACCCCATTTTGAGATGTGAAAATGTCACATCTTTAATACCAGCAAGGGGAATGGATCTGTTGTGAAAGTCACAGCTATACTCCCATTACTTCATTATAATCTGCAGGCTCAGAGAATTTGGTTAAATTGCCCCACGCTCCGTCTAATGAGCTTGTGTATGCAATATACGTTGCAAATGTGAACATTTAATGAAGGTGCAGTAATTGACATTCAGGGAAACAGTAGGGAGATTCACAGCTGCAGCTGTCAGGTTGTGTGGAGAAGATGTAGCAGGAAGGCACTTTGGTGACAGAGGGGACACAGCTAGCCAAGGTCTCATGCAGATGCCAGTTTACAGGGGAAACACAAAGTGCTGGAGTAGCTCACCTGGCCAGGCAGCATCTCTGGAGAACATGGATAGGTGACATCTCAGGTCGCCAACCTTCTTCAGACTCATTTTAAGGGGAGGGGAAAGAAAGCAGGTAGGGAGGAGGGGCAGGACAAAGCCTGACAGGTAATAGGTGGACACAGGTGTGAGATGTTGGCGAGACCAAGCGTAGACCTAGGCTAATGGGATCTCCCATTTGCTATCCCTTCCCATTCCCACACTGACCTTTCTGTCCTGGGCCTCCTCCATTGCCAGAGTGAGACTGGTTGCATCAAACTGGAGGAACAGCACCTCTAGTTCCCCTTGGGTAGCTTACACCCCAACCCAACCGTATGAACATTGAATTCTCCAATTTTAGGTAACGATAAACTTCCCACACTCCCTTCTTCCTTCATCCCTGCTGCTTTCCCTGCCCCTCCTCCTCTCTCTCCTGTGCCCTGCCTGGTCTTGCACATATTCCTCCCCCCTCCCCTACCCCTTCCACTGACATTCCTTCCTCTAGCTTCACAATTTGCAACACTTCAATCCTTTTATCACACCTTCTGTATTTTAATCTCTGGCCTTTGTCCAACCATCGGCATATTAGCCCCTCCCCCGCCTTAACTGTATCCACCTATTGCATGCCTGGTGTTGTCTTGCCCCTTTTCCTGCATTCTTCCCCTCCCCTCCTACAATCTGTCTGAAGAAGGGACCTGACCCGAAACGTCACCTATCCATGTTCATACACATGCTGCCCGTCCCGCTGAGTTACTCCGGCACTTTGCGTCAACGGTTTTGCTCTGGAACTGGCAAAGACCCACCGACATCATTTGTTCTCTTCTGCCAAGGCTCCCATTCACAATACATGACCTTGGCTGGAACTAACTGACCTCATCGTCCTTTGATTCGAAATTGGGAAAAATCTGACCTTGTTCCTTCTCCTTGCATTCCATTTAGAAGATTGAGGGGGGTTCTTATAGAAACCTACAAAATTCTTAAGGGGTTGGACAGGCTAGATGCAGGAAGATTGTTCTTGATGTTGGGGAAGTCCAGAACAAGGGGTCACACAGTTTAAGGATAAGGAGGAAGTCTTTTAGGACCGAGATGAGAAAAACATTTTTCACACAGAGAGTGGTGAATCTGTGGAATTCTCTGCCACAGAAGGTAGTTGAGGCCACAGTTCATTGGCTATATTTAAGAGGGAGTTAGATGTGGCCCTTGTGGCTAAAGCGATCAGGGGGTATGGAGAGAAGGCAGGTACAGGATACTGAGTTGGATGATCAGCCATGATCATATTGAATGGCGGTGCAGGCTCGAAGGGCCGAATGGCCTACTCCTGCGCCTATTTTCTATGTTTCTATTACTTTGTTTAATTTGCAACATTGCATTCCATTCATTGTTGGGGGAGATGAAGCCACTCTATCAGGGATTAATACCACCTTTGATCCATAACTAAATGACATTCACAGCTTAGTTTGCAAGTTGCTTGGTCACTTACGTGAGGTTGGTAATTGGTGTGAAGCTATAAGGCTTGAGGACTATGTCTCCTCAGGAAAGGATAAGCCAATGGAAAGGTATAACCTCTCAAGGAGACAGACTGAATAAGGGTCTCAACCCGAAGTGTCGTCTGTCCATTCCCGCCACAGTTGCTGCCGCCCCTGTCCCGCTGAGTTACTCCAACCTCTCGTGTCTTGCTCAACTTCTCAAAGACATTTGATGGTTTTGGGCGGCAAATTGCTTTGGCTTTCTTGAAATGAAAGGGAAAGTCCGTAACCTTTCTTTGCAAGAAAGAATTGCAATGAATACTCCGTTCTGGAAAAACTGGACAATGCCTCGCATTGGACAGAGGAGCGGTCTCGGACAATGGCAGGGTGGGGATTGGGGGCAGAGCTCATCACAACATTCATTGTACTGCTGACAACAGCCTCTTTAACCAGAGTCTGCTCATCACATCACATAAAGGAAGCAGGTGGTGCCTTTAACTCCAGAGCCATCGTGGACTCCAGTGAGAGTGATTTGAGCAACTTATCACTGCACAGTGGTGCCATATTCCTTGTAACCTGCCACAGCTGACTCATAGCCTGTGTGAACCGCTGATGTCAATAGGTCCACGATTCTTGGCCAGATTGAATGGGCAGGCAGGAGACATTTTCAACGTGTCAGAATATGCTTGCATTAGGTATAAAAATAAATGCAGCGATCGGTGGTGAGAAAGTGGGATTAACGTTTTTAGTTGCCCCTCCTCCAGCAGATGAGGGCCAGAAGGTTATCAAACCCAGCCTTGTGGTGGAGGTCTGCAAGCCTAGCCCACATATGGCATGGTGGAGAGGCAGTGGGAATTAGCAGCAATCAAGGGTTCCTCCATTTACTGGTGAGAGGCCGACAGATTTCTCAGAACATGCCTAATGGCAGCAGTCGTAGCAGCAGCAGCAGCAGCCCTGAAAGAAAGGAATATATATAATACACAAGAGTTTCATTTGTATTCATCAGCTGCGACCAGCACCAGCAGCAGCAGCCTGTGTGACTCCTCTACATTAAAACAGCTCGGCAAGCCGTGAATCTGTAATTTAATGAAACAAAAGCAAAGGAATGTCTTTAAAAGTTTAGCAGGAACATTCAAACAGAGAGGTTCTTTGCTTTTGTGATTATTCTGGTGACGGGGAGTTGGCAGAATGTCGTGCACAAGTGGTGTTTATATCATTTCCAATATCCTGCTTTTCTTCCACGGTGGCGCAGTGGTAGAGTTGCTGCCTTACAGCCTTTGGGTTTCGGCCCGAAACGTTGCCTATTTCCTTCGCTCCATAGATGCTGCCTCACCCGCTGAGCTTCTTTTGTCTACCTTCGATTTTCCAGCATCTGCAGTTCCTTCTTAAAAACTTTGACTGGCCACATGAGGCATTGGGACAAGTGATCAAAGGGCGGCAGGGAATGCATTCACTTTCCCGCTCTGAGGAGACTGTGAGGAACAGCAGGTGGTGAAGCGGGTACTTTTGAGAGTTTCAGGAGTGGGAGAGGCTTCCCATTAAAGGCTCTGCAAAACGGAGTGGATTTGTCACCCCTACATTAGTTGCAACCTCTATACGCAGTGGTGGACTGGCCAGGGTGTCAGCTTACCCGATGGCTAGTGGGCCCCTGATGAAGTGGGCCCCCTTTGTCTCCTGGCAACCTATATTTTAGACCCAGTCCGCCACTGTCTATATGAGGTGCAGCTGCACCACAGGAGGGCTGAGGAGAAAGGTGCATCTGGAAACACACCTGAGCCTCTATGGGGAGAAGTTTTACAGACTAGTTCTACTTTACTAAACATATGTTGATCTGTGGACATCAGCAACTTGCAAGTAGATCGAAATACAGAGAATCATTTACAAAATGTATCTGAAATGTGTCAGGTGTAATCTCATGCTTGAAATAGAATCAGCGTGAATCTCTCGGTATCTCAGCCTCCACTCTGTTTTACCAGCTGGAGACCTATCACACCTTCCTCAAACTGGACAAATGGAAACTATAATTGACTGGCGAGTATCAGCGTTGGATCACAGCGGGGATTCTGTCCGTCTCACTCTGAGTCTACGATCATTGCAACTCAACCACTTCCAGAGAAACACAGGGAACATTCAGCCAGATAGAGTTTAGAGAGCTATGGGCCAAATGCAGGCACGTGAGGCTAGCACAAGATGCCAACTTGGTCAGCATGGACAAGATGGGCCAAAGGGTCAGTTCATGAGCTATGACCAACTGTGCACCAGCCGTTACACATAGCTTTTCACTGTACCTCAGTCCACTTCATGGCAAAACTGGATGAAGGATTCAGTAAAAGGATAAGTGGAATACCAAACAGAATAAATCCTTTAAAACTCTGAACTCCCTTGAGGATGGTTGAACCTTCTGGCTAATGCTGATCAATCTGCAGTCCGACCATACGTCTGGGCAGAAGATGGTGGTGTTAGAATCATAGAGGGATTAAGTGTGGAAACAGGCCCTTCGGCCCAACTTGTAAACCATCATCTGTGGTTCCTTACTACACGAATACAGACTACAGTCCGAGTGAAAAAACAGCCAAAGTTAAAAAAACCAAAGTGTCAATTTCTCTGACTAATTCTGAGCTTGTACGACCTTGTTTTTCGCAGGGTGACGCCTGTATGGTCGTGAGTAGTCGCCCAAAGAGTTGTACCTTGTTCTGGGCGCCTCTGGATTTAGAATATTTTGACATTTTTCGGCGACTATGACGTTTGCCAGCAAGTTGCGTAAGTGGGACAGGCCCTTTACTATTTTATATGGAAGCACAATGGAAAGCATCCCATTGGGATGTATCGGAGGTTGGTTTGGCAAATGATCTGCTCAAGATCGCAAGGAATTGCAGAGAATTGTGGATGTAGCCCAGTTGATGGTACAAGCCGGCGTATGGCAATGGTGTACCTTTGTCAGTATTTGGGATGAAGTTAGCAGTACTGTTTAATGTAGAGAGAAGTGGAATAGATTACACAGTTCCAATATGTGATCATTATTGGGCTCTGGAATACTACTGGACAAAGGCATGTGTAATAGGTCGATGATGGATGAGAACCAAGTGGAGTTTGATGGCACAGTTCAGATTCTTGTTACATCGGCCTCGATGTAGTTCGCCTTGTTCACACCAATAACATCTCTCGTTCTTTCCTGGGTGATTTATCACATAGTGTAGTAGTTTCCAATCAGCTCCTTTCCATTGCGCTTGTTATCAAAGGCTGTTGTTGGGGAAAGCAACAGTTTTCACTGAAGAAACTCCGTCTTTTTGCACGTACCGTTCTTTTATTTGCAACTGGTTTAGGCTTATTACTGCCACATGTACTGAGGTACAGTGAAACATATTTTGCTATCCAGGTTAGATAATACTATACATTAATGCAATCAAGTTAACGGGAGCGGCTGGGCTTGTATACTTTGGAATTTAGAAGGATGAGAGGGGATTTTATTGAAACATATAAGACAATTCAGGGTTTGGACGCGCTAGAGGCATGTTCCCGATGTTGGAAGAGTCCAGAACTAGGGGCCACAGTTTAAGAATAAGGGGTCACATTGTCATTTACCGAATAATGAAAGGCCTGGATAGAGTGGATGTGAAGAGGGTGTTTCCACTAGTGGGAGAGTCTAGGACTAGAGGGCACAGCCTCAGAATAAAAGGACGTACGTTTAGAATAGAGATGAGGATGAACTTCTTCAGCAAGATGGCGGTGAATCTATGGAATTCATTGCCACAGACGGCTGTGGAGGTCAAGTCTTTGGGCATTTTTTAAATGCACATTGATAGGTTCTTGATGGGCATCAAAGGTCACAGGAGAAGGCAGGAGAATGGGGCAGAGAAGGAAAAGTAGATCAAATGGTGGAGCAGACTCGATGGAGCGAGTGGCCGAATTCTGCTCCTGTGAATGATGGTTTTATGATCGTACCCAGAGCCCAGGATTTGACAACACATTAAGCCGTGCTGCGAGCTGCTTCATTGTAATTCCTGCTCATTTCCTGCAGAGTAAACAGCCTGGCCTGGTTAATAACACTTAATGAGATGATGCACAGGCTCTGTAACATGTTTCATTTTCAATGCAAGTTCTCATTTTTTTTCCCTGGCTCCATAATTTTCTTTTAACTACATGATTCATAGCCAGAGTGTGTGATGTATCCCATTCACTACCATATCAGGCAACTGAACCACCCTACCACAAGCAGAGAGCAGTGCTGAACTACTATCTACCTCATTGGTGACTCTCGTACTATCCTTGCTGGCTTTACCTTGCACTGAACATTATTCCCTTGTCATGTATCTATAAACTGTAAATGGCTCGATTGTAATCATGTATTGTCTTTCTGCCGAATGGTTAGCGCGCAACTAAAGCTTGTTGCTGTACCTCGGTACAGACTTAAGGGCCTGTCCCACCAGCATGCGACTCCACGCGGCAAGCGCGACCTAACGTTGTCGCTTGAGCCGTACGGCCTCGCGGGGCCGGTCCCACTTCGATCGCCGGAGCCGTATGGAGTTGTGCGGAGCTGGTCCCGACATCGCACGGGGCTCCGAAAAACTGACCGTGTTCAAAAATTCCGCGCGGCAACGGCCTGCTGGCCCACAGCGTCTCGACGCCGTACGCAGCATCTTGATGTCGTACGTCACGCGTGAACTTCCCGCGGACTTCGCTCGAACTTCACGTCACTCACTCGACCTCCGTGCGGCCCCCCGCTTCCGATTTGGTCGCGCTCGCCGCATGCAGGTCACATGCTCGTGGGACCGGCCCTTAATACTACTACTACTAATTCATCATTAGAGGCAGACATCAGCTTTTGGGTTTCATGTGTTGAAGGGATTTTACAGTGGGAGAAAAAAGGACACAAAGTGCTGGAGTAACTCAGCGAGTCAGGCACCGTCTCTGGAGAACATGGATGGAGAAGTGATGGGTTGGGGCCACCTGTCCATGTTCCCTAGTGGTGCTGAAGAAAGGTCTCGACCCGAAACGTCACCTATTCCCTTTCCACAGAGATGCTGCCTGGCCCGCTGTTACTCCAGCATTTTGTGTCTTTTTGTGCTCGAACTTGCTTGGTGTGAAGCTGGAAGGAGGAAAAGGGGAGTGAGGTAACCCCTTCAGTTGTGTTAGGAGTAGTCATCTGTATATCAATTAGAGTCAGAAGCCCAAGCTGAACACCTAGAATTACAGGTAGACAAAAATGCTGGAGAAACTCAGCGGGTAAGGCAGCATCTACGGAGCGAAGGAAATAGGATTACAGAAGGCTTTCTGCCCAGAAACAGGCTTGCCAACCCAGTTGGACTTCCCTGATCCTCCCCGCACTATGTTAATACATCGTAGGAATATTTTCTCACCTCTTTCAGTCTCACCGTATTTGCATAACTTTCTGTTCCCTTACTCCTGCGGTAGTGATCTAACCTCCCTAGAGGTGTCAATGTTCCAGCTTTCCTCTCACCACCCCGACAATCCTTCTGCCAATTACTCTAAGTCTCAGAGACACGAGAGATTGCTGGAATCCTGCGTTAAAAAACTTACAAAATTCTTAAGGGGTTGGACAGGCTAGATGCAGGAAGATTGTTCCCGATGTTGGGGAAGCCCAGAACAAGGGGTCACAGTTTAAGGATAAGGGGGAAATCTTTTAGGACCGAGATGAGAAAAACATTTTTCACACAGAGAGTGGTGAATCTGTGGAATTCTCTGCCACAGAATGTAGTTGAGGCCAGTTCATTGGCTATATTTAAGAGGGAGTTAGATATGGCCCTGAAGGGTTTCGGCCGGAAACGTTGCCTATTTCCTTCGCTCCATAGATACTGCTGCACCCGCTGCGTTTCTCCAGCATTTTTGTGTATCTTAGATATGGCCCTTGTGGCTAAAGGGATCAGGGGGTATGGAGAGAAGGCAGGTACAGGATACTGAGTTGGATGATCAGCCATGATCATATTGAATGGCGGTGCAGGCTCAAAGGGCCGAATGGCCTACTCCTGCACCTATTGTCTATGTTTCTATGTTAAAAAAACAAAGCGCTGGAGTAACTCAGCGGGACAGGCAGCATCTCTGGAGAGAAGGAATGGGTGACGTTTCGGGTCGAGACCCTTCTTCAGATGCTGAGTGAGCTGTACCAGGGTGTATGTAAAACTAAGCATTTCACTGTACTCAGGTGCATGTGACAATAAATATAATTGAATCATTGAAAGAGCTGGGGAGAGAATCAGATTGGACAGCATGTCTCCAGTCGACATGACATGCAATGTTGTTTGAATGGCTCTGACTGGATGATTCTATTCAACTTAATCACTGTCTGTGGAGGCAGGTTCCACATTGTATTGATATTCAGGATAAGGAAGATTCTGGAGAAATATCTGTTATTAGTGAGTGTTTTACACTTGTGACCCTGGCTTGGAGTTCACTCTCCATGTCCCCAACCTCCACCTCCACATCGTGAATAGTTCAGCAATATTGCTCTTTGTCATCTGCACTCACAGGCTATGAACGCACTCCCAAACACAGGGAGGTGTCAAGATTCAAGTGAGTTTATTGTCATGTGTCCCTGACAGGGCAATGAGATTCTTGCTTTGCTTCAGCACACAGAACATAGTAGGCATTGACTACAGAACAGATCAGTGTGTCCATATACCATTATATAAATATATACACACATGAATAAATAAACTGATAAAGTGCAAATAACAGATCATTATCATTAATGTTCAGAGTTTTGTCCGAACCAAGTTTAATAGCCTGATGGTTGTGGGGAAGCAGCTATTCCTGAACCTGGTCGTTGCAGTCTTCAGGCTCCTGTACCTTCTACCTGAAGGTAGTGGGGAGATGAGTGTGTGGCCAGGATGGTGTGGGTCTTTGATGGGGAATCAATTTGTGGAACTGGGTTGTTCAATCTCTTGTGAAACAGGTTCAGTCACTGTTTGATGTTGAGTTACCTGAGTGGATTTGGGCTGAGGGGAAGTTGCTGCACTTTGCAGGTCATTAGATGAGTCCTCTACAGTCTGGAACTATCTCTATCCCAGGAGGACTGTACCCCAGGTAGACTCACACCTCCAGGGACTGTAGCCCAGGTAGAGTCACACCTTCAGGGACTGTACACCAGGTAGACTCACACCTCCAGGGACTGTAGCCCAGGTAGAGTCACACCTTCAGGAACTGTAACCCAGGTAGACTCACACCTTCAGGGACTGTAGCCCAGGTAGACTCACACCTCCAGGGACTGTACACCAGGTAGACTCACACCTTCAGGGACTGTAGCCCAGGTAGACTCACACCTCCAGGGACTGTAGCCCAGGTAGAGTCACACCTTCAGGGACTGTACACCAGGTAGACTCACACCTCCAGGGACTGTACACCAGGTAGAGTCACACCTCCAGGGACTGTAGCCCAGGTAGACTCACACCTTCAGGGACTGTAGCCCAGGTAGACTCACACCTTCAGGGCCTGTTCACTTGGGAGAATCCACACTTTAGGATCTACACTGCAGGGAGAGGAGAGCAGGTAAACAGGGTTTAAAATGTTCTAGCACAACCCATTGATTTTTTACTTCTGAGCAAGAAATGATTCAATTTTCTTTACAATGTAATATTAATGACACGAAAGATAATAGGTTGGGTTTCAAGAATACAATCCCTCATGAAAGAAATAGGAAGCCTTTGTTGACCTTTAAAAGTCAGGAGCAAGAAAGATCTTTTAGTGCAGCTGCAATTCAATTTGGCCTCAAACCTCGGCTACCCTGTTAAATTGTCATTCCCTTTAGATTTTCACTCTGTATTTGTAACAATTGATCAGCGGATTCATGAAACTGGTCCAAAGGATGTGCGGTTGTTCCAGAGAACATCTCTTTTGATTTTTATTGCTCCTTCCAGTTCCCAAGAATACTTCACCACTGCCGAGACTTGTGAGGATATAGGTTCACCACACCAAGATCAAGACCCTTGTCAGGCCCAGCTCGCCCTCTATCAGCTGTCAGTAAAGGGCTTTTGGTGAAGAGACAAGTAGCCCAAGTATTCTCTGGTGGTTCTAGGCAGTGAAGAAAGCGAATGGTATGTTAGCTTTCATAGCAAAAGGATTTGAGTATAGGAGCAGGGAGGTTCTACTGCAGTTGTACAGGGTCTTGGTGAGACCACACCTGGAGTATTGCGTACAGTTTTGGTCTCCAAATCTGAGGAAGGACATTATTGCCATAGAGGGAGTGCAGAGAAGGTTCACCAGACTGATTCCTGGGATGTCAGGACTGTCTTATGAAGAAAGACTGGATAGACTTGGTTTATACTCTCTAGAATTTAGGAGATTGAGAGGGGATCTTATAGAAACTTACAAAATTCTTAAGGGGTTGGACAGGCTAGATGCAGGAAGATTGCTCCCGATGTTGGGGAAGTCCAGGACAAGGGGTCACAGCTTAAGGATAAGGGGGAAATCCTTTAAAACCGAGATGAGAAGAACTTTTTTCACACAGAGAGTGGTGAATCTCTGGAACTCCCTGCCACAGAGGGTAGTCGAGGCCAGTTCATTGGCTATATTTAAGAGGGAGTTAGATGTGGCCCTTGTGGCTAAAGGGATCAGGGGGTATGGAGAGAAGGCAGGTACGGGATACTGAGTTGGATGATCAGCCATGATCATATTGAATGGCGGTGCAGGCTCGAAGGGCCGAATGGCCTAACCCTGCACCTATTTTCTATGTTTCTATGTCAAAGGTTATGGGGAGAAGGCAGGAGAAAGGGGTGAAGAGGGAAAGATAGATCAGCCATGATTGAATGGCAGAGCAGATCGATGGACCAAAAGGCCTAATTCTGCTCCTATGTCTATGAACATGATTTGTATCTCTGGCACTCAAGATTAAATCAGGAATTAAGTCTGAGTCAAGGTAAGTTTTTAAAAAAAATCATCGGAGAGTGGAAAGCAAAGAGAATTGGTCAGAGAATTGGAAGTTTGATCAAGTTGAGATTGAGCCATCCCTGTGGGGCAGGGCTGAGAGTGTATATGACCTCCTCCCGCACCTATTTTCTATGTTTCTATGAGATTGCAACCTTCACGTGGTCCGCCCTGTTTCAACGAATGCAATCAACCTGGCGTGCATTTTCAAATAAGATCAAATAGAACAAGTTGTCCCACAACTTTAGGCTGTGCGCGCCATACGCAGGGAGAAGAAGAGTAGATCGTTGACCCCAATGGTGGGAGTGTTGCCCACCACAGGGTTAAAATAATTCCCCAACAACCAGGTGCCAGGGTTAGAGGGGTAAGGAGTCTTTATTTCATTCAGTGTTCATTGTTGTGATGTGAAATCCAATACCTGTAAGTGGATCAAGAGTCAAGAGTGTTTAATTGTGGTATGTGCCGTCAATGGAACAATGGAATTTCTGCTTGCTGCAGATTAACGGGTTTGAACGCAATCATTCACAGATGAAAAACATTTAATGATCAATAATGCAACAAATTAAAGCCGTAATACCAGGCAACCATGCTACTGCAACAAAACTAAAAAGTGCAACCAAAAACATTCCTCTGAAGATCATAGGTAGACAAAAATGCTGGAGAAACTCAGCTGGTGAGGCAGCATCTATGGAAGGGCCGAGACCCGAAACGTCACCTATTCCTTCGCTCCATAGATGCTGCCTCACCCGCTGAGTTTCCCCAGCATTTTTGTCTACCTTCAATTTTTCCAGCATCTGCAGTTCTTACTTAAACCTCTGAAGATCATAGATGCCAAGGAGAGACAATAGACAATAGGTGCAGGAGTAGGCCATTCGGCCCTTCGAGCCAGCACCGCCATTCAATGTGATCATGGCTGATCATCCCCAATCAGTACCCCGTTCCTGCCTTCTCCCCATATCCCCTGACTCCGCTATTTTTAAGAGCCCTCTCTAGCTCTCTCTTGAAAGCATCCAGAGAACCTGCCTCCACCGCCCTCTGAGGCAGAGAATTCCACAGACTCACCACTCTCTGTGAGAAAAAGTGTTTCCTCGTCTCCGTTCTAAATGGCTCACTCCTTATTCTTAAACTGTGGCCCCTGGTTCTGGACTCCCCCAACATTGGGAACATGTTTCCTGCCTCTAGCGTGTCCAAGCCCTTAACAATCTTGTATGTTTCAAGTCTAATGGGCCAAAGCTGTTCTTGAACCTGGAGGTGACGGTTTTCAGGCTCCTGTCCCTTCTTCCCGATGGTAGCCCGATTTCCCCTTTATCCTTAAACTGTGACCCCTTGTCCTGGACTTCCCCAACGTCGGGAACAATCTTCCTGCATCTACCCTGTCCAGCCCATTGTGAATTTTGTAAGTTTCTATAAGATCCCCCCTCAATCTTCTAAATTCTAGCGAGTACAAGCCGAGTCTATCCAATCTTTCTTCATTTTTACTAGAATGTTGCCTGGGTTTCAGCAACTAAGTTACAGAGAAAGGTTGAACAAGTTAGGGCTTTATTCTTTGGAGCGCAGAAGGTTAAGGGGGGACTTGATAGAGGTTTTTTAAATGATGAGAGGGATAGACAGAGTTGACGTGGAAAAGCTTTTCCCACTGAGAGTAGGGAAGATTCAAACAAGGGGACATGACTTGAGAATTAAGGGACTGAAGTTTAGGGGTAACATGAGGGGGAACTTCTTTACTCAGAGAGTGGTAGCTGTGTGGAATGAGCTTCCAATGAAGGTGGTGGAGGCATGTTCGTTTTTATCATTTAAAAATAAATTGGATAGTTATATGGATGGGAAAGGAATGGAGGGTTATGGTCTGAGCGCAGGTATATGGGACTAGGGGAGATTATGTGTTCGGCACGGACTAGAAGGGTCGAGATGGCCTGTTTCCGTGCTGTAATTGTTATATGGTTATATGGTTATTGTTATATGGTAGCAGCGAGATGAGAGCGTGGCCAGGGTGGTGTGGGTCTCTGATGATGCTGGCTGCCTTTATGATCCCATCGACGGTGGGGAGGTCAGTAGCCAGAGTCGGGAATGAAGAATCATGTGTACGTCAACGCTACATATATTAAGCAAGTGAGATTTCAAACCCATGCGCAAGACTGTACCACTTGGACAGCTCTACACCTTGGCCACACTGAATGCAAATCTTGACAACGACTGCAATTGGAATGGTGACAGTTGAAACCTAATTAAACATTTTCTCTCTGGCTTTTAAATAAAATTCTGCTCCTGAGCAGAGCCGACAGACTTTGATATTTAAATATATTCTCTCCTCTCCCTTCTGGTTCTGATGTGCATTCCAAAAGATCAAACGCATTTAGTTTTCTGAAAACACATCACTGACAACAATGCATGTCTTTGAAGGCGGATTTGCTGGCTGCAGCAAATCAGAAGGAATTTTAAGACTCATCTGTAATTTCATTCCCAGCTCCATCTAGTCGGAGGAAAGCCCAGAGTTCAGTTTACTGGCAGTGGCTTTTGTGTTGTGCCAATTATTTTGTGGATCTCCTGTGTCCAGCTCCACCCCCTCACCCCTCACTTGCAATTCCTGCCAAATGTTACATCAGGACACCTTGATCAATTGTTGAAGCCATATCTTCAGAATGAAAGGGGAGAACTTTGCACTGCTCAGCCTCTAATACCTACTGCACCACCCATGGTTCTACAGCCACAGTGTTCTGCCTACATGCCTTTCCTCCTCCCTTCATAGAAACATAGAAAATAGGTGCAGGAGTAGGCCATTCGGCCCTTCGAGCCTGCACCGCCATTCAATATGATCATGGCTGATCATCCAACTCGGTATCCTGTACCTGCCTTCTCTCCATACCCTCTGATCCCTTTAGCCACAAGGGCCACATCTAAATCCCTCTTAAATATAGCCAATGAACTGTGGCCTCAACTACCTTCCGTGGCAGAGAATTCCAGAGATTCACCACTCTGTGTGTGAAAAATGTTTTTCTCATCTCGGTCCTAAAGGATTTCCCCTTTATCCTTAAACTGTGACCCCTTGTCCTGGACTTCCCCAACATCGGGAACAATCTTCCTGCATCTACCCTGTCCAACCCATTGTGAATTTTGTAAGTTTCTATAAGATCCCCCCTCAATCTTCTAAATTCTAGCGAGTACAAGGCGAGTCTATCCAATCTTTCTTCATATGAAAGTCCTGACATCCCAGGAATCAGTCTGATGATCCTTCTCTATACTCCCTCTATGGCAAGAATGTCTTTCCTCAGATTTGGAGACCAAAACTGTACACAATACTCCAGGTGTGGTCTCACCAAAACCCTGTACAACTGCAGTAGAACCTCCCTGCTACTTCATTCCCTACTACCCAACCATCTATGATTCTCAATCTTGATTCTGCTCAATGGCCAAACTATGAGGAGGTACAGAGAAAAGCTTTTAGACGCAATCCAAATGTATCTGATACACCACGCATGAATATATCGAAGCCAAACTCAAGTACGATAGATGGAGCAAAGGGGAAGATGCAGGCGCAGAATTTAGTTCTCAGCATTGTAGTGTATCAGACGAAATGTGCAGGAAGGAACTGCAGATGCTGGTTTAAACTGAAGATAGACACAAAAAGCTGGAGTAACTCAGTGGGACGGGCAGCATCTCTGGAGAGAAGGAATGGGTGACGTTTCGAGTCGAGACTCTAGAGTTCTTGCAGAAATTCTCCTCTTTCACATGACAATCTGTAGTCTCATATGTCTCCCGTTTCCTCAGGTCCTTGCCCTATGCCTCCCACATATTCTTCCTGACACACTGTACCAGAGCCAACCATCTGGGCAGAATATTGTTCCCTTGGCAAAGATGATTTAATCGTGAGGCATCGGAAACTCTGGTGATTAGAGCCTTGGAATTGTTTTAAAGCATTTGTTAGTTAATTCATAAAGAGCATCGCAGGAAATATTCAGAAGATCACAGCGGGGAGTTTCATCCCCAACAGATTATGAAAAACACTTCCTGTCTTGATCTTCATTGAAGAAATATTTTAATTTGTACTCATCATGGCAACGACAGCGGAGGTGATTGAAACATTAACATCTTATCATTCAATCAAAGAATCTAAAGATGGCACATTCCTCAAGTTGGATGAAACTCAAAACTTTCTTCACATTTAGTCATAAGAGCCATAGATGGAGTAGCTAGTTCGGACCTTTCTACGATGGGGGAAGTGTCAAAGACTGGAGGGCAGAGGGAAAATGTTGAAAGGAGATGTGCAGGGCTAGTTTTTTACACAGAGGGTTGTGGGTGCCTGGAGCACATTGCCAAGGGTGGTGGTGGAGGCAGATATGATAGTCATATTCAAGAGGCTTTTAGATTTGCACATGGATATGCAGGGAATGGAGGAGTATGGATCATGTCCTAATAGGCCATTTAGGCCTGAGATGAAGAACAACTTTTTCACCCAGAGAGTTGTGAATCTGTGGAGTTCTCTGTCACAGAAGGCAGTGGAGGCCAATTCGCTGGATGTTTGCAAGAGAGAGTTAGATTTAGCTCTTAGGGCTAAAGGAATTGAGGGATATGGGGGGAAAAGCAGGAATGGGGTACTGATTTTGGATGATCAGCCATGATCATATTGAACGGCGGTGCTGGCTCGAAGGGCCAAATGGCCTCCTCCTGCACCTATTGTCTATGTTTCTGTGTTCAAGCAGAGATTAGCTTAATTTGGCATCAAGCTTGGTACAGACACTGTGGCCAGAAGGGCCTCACCCTGTACTATACTATAATATGTTCTCTTAGTTGTCTGTTATCTAGCCCTTCTTCAGCAGTTGCCTCTGTACATTGTGCTAAAGAGAATTTACATACATTTACCACAAATCAATTTCTAATTAACCTTTTAGCTACTATAGATGGAGCTGAATAAAAAACTTGTACAAAATCATAATGATTAATGGAAAATCTGAAATATCAATTAAATACGTATTTTAAGCAACTTAGTTTGAAATATCTATCAATAATATAATGATGCAAAAACATAAAATACATTTATTTTTCATCCATATAATTTGCAGAGCGGTAATTATGGGTTAGCATTCAAATTATAAAAAGTCAGATGTAACTTGGAGAAGATTTCAGGATATTTTACAGTGGGATGAGTTCATAAAGTGTTTAAATTGTAATCACATCAGTGCTTTCAGTTCCATCAGCAGGTTGTAGATGGCTGGGTCTGCAATGGTGTGCTGGATTACTGACAGTAACCCAGGGATTTCTGCATCGTGTGTGTATGTTAATCCTACTGCTAGGTCCATGGGGGGCAGTGGCCATGAACACTGATAGTTTTCCATCAGTAGTCATCAGTCTGCATCATGGTATTGACAGAGCAGGTGATTGCAATTCACCTCTCCAGATTTGAATGCTAATTCACCGACTGCATCATTGCACTAAGTGAAGTCCGACCTCAGAGGCTCTTGCTCATCACAGTTCCTTAGGCACCTGCCCAATACCTTGCCTTATGTATGAGTCACATCCAACTGGACGGTGTGTGGCCCCACATGTAGAGAAAATGAGTAGGAAGGAACTGCAGATGCTGGTTTAAACCGAAGGCCGCCACAAATTGCTGGAGTAACTCAGCGGGACAGGCAGCATCTCTGGAGAGAAGGAATGGGTGACGTTTCGGGTCGAGACCCTTCATCAAACGGAGAGATTCTTCCGCCAGATGTCAGGATTGCTGCATTTCTGGGGCTGATTGTCGCTGTTAGTGTCCGAGCTTCTTCAGGCTGAAACGTCACCCGTTGATCTTCGGAAGTGAGTGGAGTTTGATACAATGGGAAGTGAAGCTCCTCCTCCCTTACATAGAGTCATACACGGCACAGAAACAGGCCCTTTGGCCCATCTCCTCCGTGCCAGCGAGATGCCCCATGTCAGCTCATCCCACTTGCCTTCTGATCCATATCACTCTGAACATTTACTGATCATGCACCTGTCCAAATGTCTTTTAAACTCTGTTATTGGACCTGCCTCTACAAGATCACCCCTCAGCCTCCTGAACCCTGAGGGAAAAGGTCCTGGTCCTCCCAACCTCCACATAGAACTCAGCACATCGAGTCCTGAACACATCCTTGTGCCTCTCTCTGCACTCCACCAGCTTAACGTCATCTTTCCTATGACTGGTTGACCAAAACTATACACAATCTTCCAATTCAGCCTCATCAATGTCTTGTACAACTGCAACATTACCTCCCAACACCTACACTCAATTCCTTGACTGATGAAGGCCAGTGGGCACATTTATATCAGAATGTGATGTAAGTTTAAACGGTGCAACTGAGCTGTCTTATGTTAAATTAAAAATTAAATTTCTTTATTTATATAGCACATTTTTAGTCAACTTGCATTGACCCCAAAGTGCTTCACATAATTACATCTACACACACAGAGGCAAAGGTGGGTGAAGTGTCTTGCCCAAGGACACACACAGGCAAAGGTGGGTGAAGTGTCTTGCCCAAGGACACAACGACAGTATGCACTCCAAGCGGGATTCGAACCAGCTACCTTCCGGTTGCCAGCCGAACACTTAGCCCATTGTGCCATCTGTCGTCCATCTGTTGGGGGTTATATTCACTCTGACTGAAATGAAAGTGGATCTGGTTGATAGGGATTTAATAGATTATCACCAGGGAATATTGTTATCCATTGGATTCTCTCTAGTGGGAATAATCGCAACACGGTTGATTCATTGACACCCACAGTTGGGTGAAAAATAGTTTATGTGGTGCTATTCTGACATTAATTTGAGCTTATGGATTTTGTGCACTTACAATGTCAGTGATGAAGCCAGGTGCCCGTACAATAGATGAAAATTAAAAAATAGATGAAAATTTAAGAAAGGGCATAGCAACACAAGAAACTGCAGATGCTGGAATCAGTGGACAATGGGCGCAGGAGCAGGCCATTCGGCCCTTCGAGCCTGTACCGCCATTCAATGCGATCATGGCTGATCATCCCCAATCAGTAACCTGTTCCTGCCTTCTCCCCATATCCCCTGACTCTGTTATCTTTAAGAGCCATATCTAGCTCTCTCTTGAAAGCATCCAGAGAACCTGCCTCCACCGCCCTCTGAGGCAGAGAATTCCACACTCAGCAGTCTCTGTGAGAAAAAGTGTTTCCTCGTCTCCGTTCTAAATGGCTTACTCCTTATTCTTAAACTGTGGCCTCTGGTTCAGGACTCCCCCAACATCGGGAACATGTTTCCTGCCTCTAGCGTGTCCAAGCCCTTAACAATCTTATATGTTTCAATGAGATGCCCTCTCATCCTTCTAAACTCCAGAGTGTACAAGCCCAGCTGCTCCATTCTCTCAGCATATGACAGTCCCGCCATCCCGGGAATTAACCTGGTGAACCTACGCTGCACTCCCTGCAATCCTGAGCAAAACACAAAGTACTGGAGGAACTCACTTAGGTCGACTTTGAAGAAGTTCTCCTCCTCTCTCCGACAGGCGTCTGTGACTGATCCCTCTCTGTGGTTCCCACAGTTTGACCATGATCTAACCCAGGCTCACTACCACAGCCACATCTTCCCTCACCTCTTGCCTTTGCCCCAGTCTTGTCTTCCAGCTCCATTTACAGATGCTGCTTGACCTACTGAGTTCCTCCAGCACTTAGTGACAAGATTAAACATGTGGACTGAAGACTCCGATTGTAATGAGACAAAAGGAAACAGGCAATCAATATTTGATAATGCAACTGGGTAATAAGCTGCTGCTTTTCAGATAAAAAGTCAAGAACTCCGTTTGTATTTAAAACTTAATGTAATTCTCGTGTTTTCATGGATTTGTTGCAATTCTGGATTAATTGATAGCAACAAGATTTGGTTAAATTATGTTTGTGATGGTATGAAACTTTAGAGTCTGTTTGTCATTCAATATGCAACATACATGCTCTAGAGTTTATACATCAGTCTGAGATGTATTGGAAATCTTGACTTAAAACAAGCCACCACAGACTGCTCAAGGGCCTGTCCCACTTTCACCACCTTTTTTACTTGTGGACATTTTTCATCAGGCTAGAAAAACGCCCCGTCCTACTTGATGCCACGAGTATCTACGACTAGCATTAGGGCCTGCTACGACCTACCTACGACCTCGTGACGACCATGCTGCGAGTATAAGTCAAGGGCAAACTCGGCAGAGGTCGTGAATTAGGTCGTGAAAGTGGGACAGGCCCTTTATACAGTCACTCTTTGGGTATCACTTTTAATCAAAGACAAATTTCATCCAACCCAGGCGAATATCAGAGATGCTTCCTGACAGTATTCAGATCAATGCCTTTGTGTTGTTCAGGCACTGAAGTGGACCATAACGAGGTGTAGCTCAAACTAAATTCAAAACAATGAGACACAGAGTGCTGGAGTAACTCAGCGGGACAGGCAGCATCTCTGGAGAGAAGGAATGGGTGACGTTTCGCGTCGAGACCCTTATTCAGACTGATGTCAGGGGAGAGAGAGAGAGAGATACATAGATAAGGAAGTGTAAGGTGTGAAAACAGGACAAAGGGGATGGAGATCAAGGGAGATGTGGAAGAGATCAGTGTTCGCTGGGAGAAGGTGACAACAAAGCAAACAGAGATAAAATGTAGTCGGAGATGGTCAGGCAGGGAGGAAAACTGGGAAGGGGGAGGGATGGAGAGAGAGGGAAAGTAAGGATTGAAGTTAGAGAAGTCAATGTTCATACCGCTGGGGTAGAAGCTAAACCAAAATGGTTTTAAACCATTTTTTATTTTTAAAATACACTTTATTTATTTCCAGAATACAATAAAACCTTTGGCGTCTGCAATAGTCAAGAAGACAAGTACACCTGTGGTGACAACAGGTAACATTTGATCAGGACGGGGCAGAATTAGAGATTTAGAGATAAGGATGGGCAGTGGGTGCAGGTACTGTGGATCCACTGCTTCACACACAACTCCAGTGACCTGGGTTCAATCCTGACCTCCAGCACTGTCTGTGTGGAGTTTGCACACTTTCTCTGTGACAGTGTGGTTTCCCCTTGTTCCACATCCCTGCAAGGTGTGAGTTAGTAAATGTAATGTCCACTGCAAGGTGGCCCTATCGTGCAGGCAAGTGGTCAACGGTGGGGCAGTTGGTCAAAGTGGGGTGAATATAATGTGTCGGATACTTGTAACTGAGTTGTAGGCCGTGGCATATTCAGTTGGCCAAAGGGGGAACGCTAGGGGAAGGCATGTGGCTGCAGGAGTGAGCATGTGTACAGCAAGATGGTCTGTTTCTGAAGAAGGGTCTCGACCCGAAACGTCACCCATCCCTCCTGTCCAGAGATGCTGGAGAGGAGGAATGTCTTTAGTCAGAGGGTGGTGAATCTGTGGAATTCATTGCCACAGACAGCTGTGGTGGCAAAGTCAGTGGATGTTTTTAAGGCAGAGATTAGAGATAGATAGATTCTTGATTAGTACGGGTGTCGGGTTATGGGGAGAAGGCAGGAGAATGGGGTTAGGAGGGAGAGATGGATCACTCTGCCTGTCCCGCTGAGCTACTCCAGCATTTTATACAATACAATACAATACAATACAATACAATACAATACAATACAATTCAATTTATTGTCATTTGGACCCCTTGAGGTCCAAACGAAATGTCGTTTCTGCAGCCATACATTACAAACAAATAGACCCAAGACACAACATAATTTACATAAACATCCATCACATTGCTGTGATGGAAGGCCAAAAAAACTTATCTCTCCACTGCACTCTCCCCCCCGATGTCAGAGTCAAAGTCAAAGCCCCCGGCGGGCGATGGCGATTGTCCCGCGGCCATTAAAGCCACGCCGGATGATGCAAGGTCGCACACCGGGTTCTTGATGTTAGAGCCCCCAGCGTGCGCTCGCAGAGTCCCTTGGCCATTCCAAGCCGCGCGGGGCGATGGTGTAAGGCCCCGCTCCAGGAGCTCTTCAACCCCGCAACTCGGGCGGGAGAAGTCGCCGTTGCGGGAGCCCTGAAAAGCGGTCTCCCTCCAGGGACCCGCGGGCTCCCGGTGCCGCCGTCCGCCAGACCCGCAGTTGCAACCTCCGAATCTCCGGAGGTCGGGCCGCAGCAGCGTCCACCACAGCTCCACCCGCTCTGGACTCGGCCAGCTCCGCGACGGTGAGGTGAGTAGTCGGCACCACAGCCCCCGGTCTTCCTGTTGGAGGCCGCTCCTCGTTGCAGCCCCAACGACAACGGAGACCCGACAAAGAAAAGGTCGGGTCTCCCGTGCAGGGAGAGATTTAAAAGTTACCCCCAACCCCCCCACACACATACCCCAACAAAAATAACAAAAACTACATAAAAACATAGACATAAAATAATAAAAACGCAGACGGACTGCAGAGGCCGCTGCTGACGAGAGTCGCGCCGCCCACCATTTGTGTCTATCTTCATATATTCATAATATCTCTGACATTTGAAACAATACCTGGTTCTCATCTGCACTCTGCCAACTGGAGAGAGCCATGATTTGTTTAATCTTGAAAGAATGCAGGGATATATTCTTGTCTTCTTTACCAATTCCTTCATTAGAAACAAATTGGAGTCTGACTTACCTGGTGAGCATCAGCAATATAAACTCACCGGATTGCGATGATCAACCACTCGCTTTTCCACTGTAAAATGATTATTTCTGGAATGCAGTAATTGTTGCAATGTATGTATTGTGACATTGATGTAAAACGACTGAACTCACAACGTGCACCTCTTATTAGTGTACACCTGCGGAACAGATTTGTGTGCGGGTGACGTGTGCTCGGGGAGGTTCACATTGAGCTGGTGGCAACAAAGCGAGGAGATTAGAGCCAATGCTGCTGCGGCTATAACTTCATAAGTTATAGGAGCAGAATTAGGCCATTCGGCCCCTCATGTCCACTCCACTCCACCGTTCAATCATGGCTGATCTATCTCTCCCTCCTAACCCCATTCTCCTGCCTTCTCCCCATAACCCCTGATGCCCGTACTAATCAAGAATCTATCTACCTCTGCCTTAAAAATATCCTTTGTAATGGCCTGCACAGACTTCAGTGGCAAAGAGTTCCACAGATTCACCACCCGCTGACCAGCGTGGGGTTTCTCCAGGTGCCTCCCAACATCCCAAAATACTAAACTAAACTAAATCCAAGAGCAACACAAACTGAACCATAATCACATCAGCACGGTGGCTCAGCGGTAGAGTTGCTGCCTCACAGCACCAGAGTCCTGGGTTCGATCCTGACTACGGGCGCTGTCTGTACGGAGTTTGTGCGTTCTCCCCGTGACCTGCGTGGGTTTTCTCAGAGATCTTGGGTTCCCTCTCCCACACTCAAAAGACGTACAGGTTTGTAGGTTAATTGGCTTGGTGTAAATGTAAAATTGTCCCTAGTGTGTGTAGGATAGTGTTAGTGTGCGGGGATCGCTGGTCGGTGCGGCCTCGGTGGGCCAAAGAGCCTGTTTCCGCGCTGTATCTCTAAACTAAACTAAACTGATGAGATCCTTGCCAAACTAGACTGAGATGCAGTCAGTCAGTATGTTCTCCACGGATGACATTTAATAGAGTATTCATTGACATACCCAAATTTCTTCAATCTCCCAGAGAAGTAGAAGTGTTGATGAGCTTTATTTATGATTGCATTAACATGCTGGGTGTGGGAGAGATCTTGAGACATTCGCATACCCAGAAACCTTAAGCTGTTGGTAGTCTGTGATTAGATCAGAAGGTACTTGAGTCTACTGCAGTTCTATATACAGTACAATGAGTGAATGGGTAAGGTGCTGGAGAATTTGAAATTTAATGTTTCCACTTATCCAGCATTTGATATTACTCCGTTATTATAAATGCTGTTCATCAGTAATGATACTGGTTTATTAATCCATCCAGTTCCATGGACGTATAAAAATCTAGCCCCAGACGTGTAGAAATATTCTCCATTGAAATGCTGGTCTTGGTCTCATTTCCTACATTATTAAGTTGTAACTATGCTGTTAAATGTTCCTTGAGTGGATTTATGGTAATAAGATTTGAGCCAATGTACTCGGAAACTTTCTAGGTACTTTACCTCATAAGGACCTTAAATTAAACAATTAAACTCTGAAGGATTTAGTACTAACTGTTATGTAGACCAGCATTTTCATTTGCTCTCAACTAAATATTTAAGAACAAGGAGAGCTGTTTCCCCTGGCGGTGCTTTCTAGGCAAACCTATAACTTCCTGGAAGTTAAATATCCACTTATGGTATGAATAAAGTGGCAACTGATTCTTCCACCATTACCCACATTGTCAATGTCAGCTCAAGTGTCAACAGGGATCCAATGACATAGAAACATAGAAACATAGAAATTAGGTGCAGGAGTAGGCCATTCGGCCCTTCGAGCCTGCACCCCCATTCAATATGATCATGGCTGATCATCCAACTCGGTATCCCGTACCTGCCTTCTCTCCATACCCTCTGATCCCCTTAGCCACAAGGGCCACATCTAACTCCCTCTTAAATATAGCCAATGAACTGGCCTCGACTACCCTCTGTGGCAGGGAGTTCCAGAGATTCACCACTCTCTGTGTGAAAAAAAGTTCTTCTCATCTCGGTTTTAAAGGATTTCCCCCTTATCCTTAAGCTGTGACCCCTTGTCCTGGACTTCCCCAACATCGGGAGCAATCTTCCTGCATCTAGCCCCTTAAGAATTTTGTAAGTTTCTATAAGATCCCCTCTCAATCTCCTAAATTCTAGAGAGTATAAACCAAGTCTATCCAGTCTTTCTTCATAAGACAGTCCTGACATCCCAGGAATCAGTCTGGTGAACCTTCTCTGCACTCCCTCTATGGCAATAATGTCCTTCCTCAGATTTGGAGACCAAAACTGTACGCAATACTCCAGGTGTGGTCTCACCAAGACCCTGTACAACTGCAGTAGACGGGGCCTCATAGTGAGTGCAGTGTAGAACAGGGCCATTCAGGCCATTGAAGATAGACACAAAATGCTGGCGTAACTCAGCGGGACAGGCAGCATCTCTGGAGAGAAGGAATGGGTGACATTTCGAATCGAGGCCCTTCTCCAGTCTGAAGAATGGTCTCAACCCGATTCGTCACCCATTCCTTCTATCCAGAGATGCTGCCTGTCCCGCTGAGTTACGCCAGCATTTTGTGTCTATCTTCACCCAGCATCTTCCTACCTACACGTTCAGCCCTCTGCGTCTACACCAGCTCTCTGATGGACCGGTGCAGTTAGTTCCAGTCCCTGGAAAGTTTCTCCTTCAAGCATTGATCCAATTTCCTTCAGCAAATGACCAGTGCATGTATTTACATCACAATGTCGGGTTCTGCATCCAAATCTAAACTGTAACAAAAATGGTTATTCTTGTGCCAACCTTTCTTCTTTTGCAGAGAGAGATTGGAGAGGGGGGACTGGCCAGATTGTTCCCCTAAAGACCCCGTGGCAATGGGCTAGTCTCTCATTATGTCCATTGGGACCCAGTTCCCAATCACCTTGATTCTTGCTCTTTGGCTATTGATCCTTCAAACTTCAGCAAAAAAACATGTCTTCATGTCCTCTTTCTTAGTATTCTCCCTCAAAACAACAAACCAAGTAACTGCCCCACCCCCCCCCCCCCCCCCTCTCCAAAGGCCAAGGTTGCTCTGGCCAGAATCCGTGAGGGTTGTGCAAGGGAAACAGGTAAAGACCCCAATCAGGCTAATCTGTCAGGTCCGCAAGATATAATCTTGAGCAAAGAGCAAGTAGGGCACAGAAGATCTGCCTGTACGATCTCAAGCTCCTTGACCAGACGTCACTGCCCTCAGAAGAGAAAATGGTGCAGATGTCTTTTAGCTCCTAATCTCTCCATCGAATCATCAATACTTGTTTTTGCAGAAGAATCTACAACCGCTGACCACCAGTAACCACAAAATAAACTAACAACCGTGACCAAACAGACATCAAAGCCTTCCACTTCATTCTGCTTCTGAATGCATCATAGCTTCCAGCAATGGTTACACAAGTCAGTCAGGTAGTGTCAGGGTGACTTGCACCAACTCACACTTTCTCACACCACACTGGCATGCTAACTCACACTGACTCACACCAACACTGTGACTCGTACTGACAGCAAAACACAAAGTGCTGGAGCAACTCAGCAGGTTAGGCAGCATCTATGGAGAGAATGGAGGGACGACAGATGGCACAATGGGCTAAGTGTTCGGCTGGCAACCGGTAGGTAGCTGGTTCGAATCCCGCTTGGAGTGCATACTGTCGTTGTGTCCTTGGGCAAGACACTTCACCCACCTTTGCCTGTGTGTGTCCTTGGGCAAGACACTTCACCCACCTTTGCCTGTGTGTGTGGATGTAATTATGTGAAGCACTTTGGGGTCAATGCAAGTTGACTAAAAATGTGCTATATAAATAAAGACATTATTATTATTATTATTATTATTATTATTAATGGGCAGGTGATGTTTTGGGTCAGGTGTGAAACATTTGTCTGTCCATTCCCATACACGTTCCACCTGACCCATTGAGTTCCTCCAGCACTCTGTGTTGTGGTCAGCACCTCAATGACGCACGCAGCTCACTCTCCCCGCACCCACTCACATTGAACGGCAGTGAGAACCCGTAGCAGCTCGTAGCCACCCACCACCTCAACTTGCCGCATGTCAGAAGTGATTGCTGCTGGAGTGTGAGTGGGTTGGAGAAGGTGATGCTTTTAGCCACACGTTGGCCTTGATCTTGTCCTAGCCGCTGTCTTTATTCACCTTCCAGCAGACCGCTTCTGGAATTTAAACCATATTAGCGAGAAGTTGAATCATTAAACACTTGATCCCAATCTGACCTGTTCCATTATTTAGATTTAAAATACAACCACTGCTCCGAGAATTAGTTACTGCAGTAACATTTCAGTAAATCATTGAATGTTTAGTTAGTAATTACCAGGACTGCTCCGCTGTCTTCATCTCTCTGCTCTCGTACTGAATGTTGAACGAGAGCTATGCAGGAGTTAGCCCGTGGGGACAAAGAGTGAGGTGCTCGCTGAGGTCAGCAGTAATCGCTGGAAATAATTTAGCTGACAGGTATTAATTTTCCATATGAAGGTCCCTTGGCAGCATCCACGTCCACGATGACAATTCCATTTGGAGAAAGAACTAATTGCCCTTTCCGACACATCAGCTGAACGGTCGTTCTGCAGTGACCTCAAGTAGTAGGGTCAGCAGCATGGATAGTCTCTGAAGATGGATTGGATTTGATGGTGATTAAGTAGGAACTGCAGAAGCTGGAAAATCGAAGGTAGACAAAAGTGCTGGAGAAACTCAGCGGGTGCAGCAGCATCTATGGAGCGAAGGAAATAGGCAACGTTTCGGGATGAAACCCTTCTTCAGTCTGATGTAGGGTGGGGGGGGGGGGAGAAGAAAGGAGAAAGGAAGAGGAGGAGCCCGAGGGCTGAGGGAGAGCTGAGAAAGGGAGGAGACAGCAAGGGCTACCGGAAATTGGAGAAGTCAATGTTTATACCGCTAGGGTGCAGACGGCCCAAGCGGAATATGAGGTGCTGCTCCTCCAATTTCCGGTGGTGCTCACTCTGGCCATGGAGGAGGCCCAGGACAGAGAGGTCGGATTCGGAATGGGAGGGGGAGTTGAAGTGCTGAGCCACCGGGAGATCAGGTTGGTTAAAGCGGACCGAGCGGAGGTGTTCGGCGAAAACTGTGGGCTGAAGGACCTGTTTCTACGCTGTAAACTAAACTAAACTAATAGCCCGAAACGTTGCCTATTTCCTTCGCCCCATAGATGCTGCTGCACCCACTGAGTTTCTCTAGCACTTTTGTCTACCTTGGATTTGACGGTGTAGGAATTCCACTGATGTGCTGAACCTTGGTCCTCATTTGATTCTCTTTGGTTTTTATTGATACATTTTTACTTTTCAAGTTATTCCATCTTTCAAGTCCCCTTGTTCCAATTTATTTCGGAAGAAGACCAACTTGTTGACAACGCTGTGAGTGGCGTCTAGTTTTGCGTTTGGTTGGCAAGGCTTATCCCCGCCAGCTTTCACAACTGCATTGCAACGTGGCATTGCGCTACATGGAACGGTTCCTCTGAGAGTTGCGTCCGCAGCGTGGAGATTTGGGAGGGGTCATGAATCTAATTGTGGGATCCTCCTGACAGACTCTAAAAGAAAGGTCGACATTCCTGTCATGACCTTAGTACTTTTCAATTGCTTTGTAGCAAATGAAACACCTCTGAAGTGTCACCACAAATGTGATGAAGAGCATTCAGTTCCCCAAATGCACACTGCAGGGTCCCAGAGGCAGCGACAATCTCATGAACGACACAGTACAAATCGCTGAAGAAACTCGGCATCTGTCTTCATCAGTCTGAAGAAGGGTCCTGACCTGAATTGTCTTCTGTCCCATTGCCTGACCCACAGAGTTCCTCCAGCACTTTGTGTTTTGTTCGATTGGAGTTCAGGCGTTGTTACAGACCAACAAAGGATAGATGATGCATGTTGATCCAGGTGATGCATGTTGACCCAGGTTGATTTTACTGAGGAGGTTTCGAAAGCCATGGTTCAAAGAAGAGAGGCTCAGCTTATAAATCTGAGTTGAAAGGTACAAAAGGATGTGTGATGCGGCTCTTCCAACCTGACCAGTTGTCATCTGGATGTCACTCCCAGGAGGGATGGTGCAAGCAGCATCAACTGGTGGCTTTGGAGGAAAGTTGGACAGAAACTTAAGAGAGAACAGAACAATGTCATGGACAGTCAGCCTACGTTTAATGACATTTAGTTTCTTCTCTTCCCAGAGAGTCAAGAGTGTTTTATTGTCATATGTTCCAACACAGAACCGTTCCACGTTGCAATGCAGTTGTGAAAGCTGGCGGGGATAAGCCTTGCCAACCAAACGCAAAACTAGACGCCACTCACAGTGTTGTCAACAATTTGGCCTTCTACCAAAATAAATTGGAACAAGGGGCATGAAATATGGAATAGCTTGAAAAGTCAAAATATATCAATAAAAACAAAGGGAATCAAGTACATTCTTACTTGAGCAGCACAACAAGTTTGTCAACACAGAATTCAAAGATAGAGAAGTTCAATAAATAATAAAACTCAATATCGTACAAAAACTAAAATAACTAGTGCAGCCAAGGCAGTCGTGTTCAGTGACCTAATGGTTGGGGTCAAGGAAAGAGTGCAACGTCGATCTGTTTTCACCAATCTCTCCAACACCATGCAATAGAAACACAAGCAGCACAAGACAGGCACCATTGCATGCAGATGCCTACACCAACCTGAAGCCGCAGTCTCCTTTAGGGAAGCACCGATTCAGGACTTACCTGGACTTTTTACCTTGTCCACACATCTGGACTCCCCGTAGAGACGGCTGCGGAGGGTTGAGGTCCCGACCACGGGGGAAATGGAGGAGGACTGGCCAAATGTTGTGCCTTTCGCCACAGTGACGAATGCTGTGGTGGATGTTTGTGTTAAATTCTTATTGTGTTTGTGTGTTCTTTTTCATTGTACCGCTGCTGGCAAATTCATTTCACTTGCGCTTTATGTGCAGGTGACGAATAAAACTGATTGTATTGATTGAGATGCCGAGCAGTGTGTTCAGCTCTGGCTGAACAACTTCTAATCTTGTGTGTGGACTCGAGGAGAAGAAGAAGAAGACCTGATGGTTGTTCGCAAGAAGTTTTTCCTGGTCCTGGACGTCACAGTTTTCAGACTCCTCTACCTTCTTCCCGATGCAGGTGTGAAATGAGAGCATGGTGTGGGTCCTTGACGATGTTGGTTGTCTTGTTGAGGCAGTGCCTCTTAGTGATGGTGGGGAGGTCAGTGGCCATGATGGCCAAGGCAGTATTCACCACCTTTTGTAATCTCTTTCACTCCTGGGCATTCAAGTTGCTGAACCAGGCGGTGATGGAACCAGTCCATAACCTCTCTAATGTACACCTGTGGAAGTTCAAGAGAGTATTCGTTGACATTCCAAATCTCCTTAATCTGCTCAGGAAGTAGAGGCATTGATGGGCTGTCTTCATGCTTGTATCAATGTGCTGGGTCCAGGATAGATATTCACAGATATGCACGCCCAATAAGTTGTTAAACATAGAAACATTCAAATAGGTGCAGGAGTAGGTCATACGGCCCTTCGAGCCAGCACCACCATTCAATACGATCATGGCTGATCATCTAAAATCCGTACCCCGTTCCTGCTTTTCCTCATATCCCTAGATTCTGTTGGCCTTAAGAGTTATGTCTAACTCTCTCTTGAAAACATTAAGTAAATTGTCCTCCACCGCCTTCTGTGGTAGGGAATTCCACAGATTCACAACTCTCTGGGTGAAAAAGTGTTTCCTCATCTCCGTTCTAAATGGCCTACCCCTTATTCTTAAAACGTGGCCCCTGGTTCTGGACTCCCCCAACATCGGGAACACGTTTCCTGCCTCTAGCGTGTCCAGACCCTTAATAATCTTATATGTTTCAATAAGATACCCTCTCATCCTTCTAAACTCCAGAGCGTACAATTTGTGGGAAGGATGGACGTTAGTGGCGAAGGTATCTGGGGAGATACGGGTGTGATCTCAGCCACAGATTGGCAGAGGTTTAACTTCACCAGGTGGTCATATTCTGTGCCACATTCTCATTTCAGTTCTTTATATTTGTGCACCAACTCTGTATTTTATCCGAGTTACTTTTTCCCTGTTATTGGACGTTAATCATTCATTTTAATCATGATGTGCCGGCTTGTCTGAATCACTCTGGCCTCTCACTTTGTCACCCAGTGTGAAAACAGGTAAAGTAAACTCACTTCCTCTAAAGCTCAGGGGAAGGGGATATTTGTCTCTTGAGCTTCAGAAGCAGGCGTACGCAGTACTGCCAGCAACGCCGAAACATCACACGGTGCAGAGCCTCAGAATTACATTCTCAGACACATCTCATCAGGTTCCAGTATGATATACTGTGTACACAAGGCAATTCAATTGAGTAAACGTCACCATTTCGAACACACTGCATCTCACACTACTTGCCGAAGATTGATGAATCTTGCACCGCGCGCAAATCAGCCGTAGACGCAGAGAGTGGACACTGGGCAGGTGAAAGGAATGGCTGGAGGGTGGGGTTGGGGGGTAGCAAGTGGAGAGGAGAGCAGTGGAGGAAGAGTAAATGGTGGAGAGACAGAGCGAGAGGGAAGGAGAGAAAGAAGTGAAGTCCAATCTTAGCCTAAGAAGGTCTGAAGATAGACATAAAATGCTGGAGTAACTCAGCGGGACAGAGAGCATCCCGGGGTAAAGAAGGATTGATTGAACTGAATGAAATATACAGCATGGAAACAGGTCCTTCAGCCCATCTAGTCCACCCTGCCCATCGATGGCCTGTCCACACCAGGTCTATGTTCTGCCACTTTCACATCCACTCCCGACACACCAGGGGCGATTTTACCAAACCCAGTTAACCTACATCCCGCACGTCCTTGGTATGTGGGAGGAAACCAGTGCAGCCGGAGGAAGCCCACGCGGTCACAGGGAGAACGTGCGCACTCCACACAGACAGCACCTGAGGCCAAGACCGAGCCCGGGTCTCTGTCTCTGCGGGGCAGTAGCTCTACCCACTGAGCCACTGCGAGCGATCAAACATGATAGAATTCCACATTTAGTTTGAGAGTGGGAAAAGTAGATCGGAAATTGAGTAAAGGCAATAACACAGGCATGAGGGCAGAAGTGGCCAGAGGGAATGGGGAAAATACAGTCTGAACGATAAGCTGGCTGAGAAACATTGACATTGAAAGTGATATTTCATAATTTTCAACACTTGAGAAACAACTCAAAAAGGATGATCTAATCCATTGGTCACAAAGAAAGCTGAGGATGGTGTCAAATTGTAAAAGAGAAGCTTACAATGTAAACATCGGTAGTTGACTGGAAGATTTGGAACGGGCAAGTTTTCTGAAGAAGAGAAGAAACATCAGAAGGTACAACATTAATCTGAGAAGCCTCAGAAAAACAGACGACAATGTTTGACAAGTAAATGAAAAGGAAGAGAATAACTAAACTAAATATTGGCGCCTCGTATCACACGAGGGAATTAATAATGGGAAACATGGAAACGCAGTGAATTCAAACAAATATGTTTTATCTTCCACAGAAGATACTGAGAGCACCTCAATAATAATAGAAAACTCACGGGCCAACAGGTAGGAGGAACTTAAAACAATTAATTTATGAGCTTAAAGCAATAATGCATAGATAAGGTAGACAGTCACAACCTTTTCCCCAGGATGGAAAAATCAAATACTAACGGGCATAGCTTTGATGTGAGATGGACAATGTTTAAAGGAGGTGTGTGGAGAAAATTATTTTACAACGAGGGCGGGTGAGGGCCAGGAATGCAGCGGTGGTGGAGCAGATATGTTAGTGGCATTAAAAACTCTTCTGGATAGGCATGTGGTGACTTTGGAATGGAGGGATGTGCATCGCATGCAGGCAGAGAAGCCTAGTTTAACCTGGCATCATGTTGAACGTACACATTATGGGTCGAAGGTCTGTTCCTGTTCTGTGCTGTCCTCTCTCCCTTTTAAGTCATTGTTGAAGTTCTGGTCATATTTGCCAGTTTCTTGTTATTTTCTTTAAGTACTGGTGTTGGCATCATGTTTGGCACAGGCTTTATGGTCTGAAGAAATCGCCCTTGTGCTGTACTCTTCGATGTTCTATGTTCAATCTCTGTTGCTAGAGTAAATGTAAGAAGCAGTCTGTTACCACTAAAGACTCACATGTCCAATGGACTTGTTTAAGAAGGAACTGCAGATGCTGGAAAATCGAAGGGAGACAAAAATGCTGGAGAAACTCAGCGGGTGAGGCAGCATCTATGGAGCGAAGGAAAAAGGCAACGTCTTGGGTCGAGACCGAAGGGTCTCGACCCGAAACGTCGCCTTTTTCCTTCTTCGAAGGGTCTCGACCTGAAACGTTGCCTATTTCCTTCGCTCCATAGATGCTGCCTCACCCGCTGAGTTTCTCCAGCATTTTTGTCCAAAGGACCTGATTTTTTGCGTCACAGAGTTTTCCCATCATGACTGCAGAGGGAGTTGATGCATCGATCGTATCCAAGGATCCTATAGCGGAGCAAGATAGACCACTATTTTGAACATTTTCTGGTTGGTTTAGGATTGTACATTGAACTTTGATAAATGATGATACAATGGAAGAGAATGTAACGAGTTGAAATGGGCTGACGTGTAGTACGCAACGGAGCAGACCGTGGGCCTTTTCTTTCATCGATTTCAGTAACTGGACCCGACCCGCAGTGTAATCAACGTTGCGGGGGAACAGTTTGTGTTAATAAATTTAAATTCTGAAAATGAGGAGAAGATTTTTACCAAAGAACTTTGATTTTCACGCGGATGTTTCCGTAACTGGCTTCCGTCCCCGCACTAGTATCTTTGCTCCGCTACGGGATCTTTGGTGCGGAGACGGAAGCCGGTTACGGAAAAGGGGCCGAAAATTACCCACGAACCTGCCCATGGCCGTACTAGGTCTTTTTCATCGAGTGGACCATCTTGCTCACTGTAGGATCTTTGGTCGTATCTACCTAACTTCCCTGGATTTCTGGGAGAGCCCCAGCAGATCGGAGAGTTGCAAATGTAACACCCTCATTCAAGAAAGACAAAAAGCTGGAAACTACAAGCCGTTTGTCTACCATCTGGAATTGGAAAAATACTGGAAATCATTATGAAAGGAGTATTAACAAGACATTTAGCAAATCATAACATTATTAAGCAGAATCAACATGGTTTTATTAAAGGGCATCATGTTTGACAAATCTATTAAAGTTCTTTGAGGATGTAACAAGAAGAGGAGATAAAAGGGAACCTGCTTGAGCCAGATTGAATTTGTCCAGTTAATGATATAAAGAGACTGAATGTACTCCCTTTATGTTCCTAATTGGATAATCCAATCTGGATAATTGCTGCCCAAAACAGTCCTTACTCAGTCATTATCAACATGTTAGAAGGTGCCCTGGACACTTGCTCACCAATCACCTGCTCGCCATTGTCCAGCCTGGACCACCCAGTGTTCTTGCAGAAGATGCTGTGTGGGCGGGGAGGGGAAGCAAAGGGTTGGTGAAGGGAATGGGCAAAATCAGTAAAATGGAGTAGAGCGTGCGGAGATATGAGGTGCCCAGTTCCGTAGAAGGACACACACAAACGTGGAACACTGTTAAACAGAGTAAAAAACTCTGCAATCTCGAAACCAAAGAAATCTGAAATGAAAACAGCAAAAATCTCAACAGGTCAAGCAGCATCTGTGGAGAGACAAGCAGAGAAGCACATTCTGCAAATCACAGGTTCCCTCATTAAGCAGGGAGATTTGAGTGATTCTAACTACCTTCGATTAGTAACTTTCTAAGGTGTCAGAAATGTCAGCGACAATTTCTTCCCAGCTGTTATCAGGCTACTGAACATTCCTCTTATCAGCGAGAGTATGGTCCAGACCTTCCTCCCATCTATCTCCTTGGAGATCACGAACCGTCTTTAGTTAGACTTTATTTGACGTTATCTTGTACTAAACACTGTGCCCTTTATCCTGTATCTGAGCGCTGTGGACAGCTCGATTATATTCATGTACGGGCTCTTCTTTGACTGGGTGGCAGGCAAACAAAAGCTGTACACATGACAATAACAAAACTCATCTAACTTGAAAAATTGAATAAATCAAAGACCATCCCCCCCCCCCCCCCCTCCCACCCACCCTTGTTCTTTTGACTAAATATGAAACTTTCTGGGAATTTCCCTTGAAATAACTTTGGCGAATGAGACAGGCAAGGGGCTTATAGTGCGTTTTGAAAACGGAGATTGATAGATTCTTGACAAGTAAAGTTAAATTTAGAAGATTGAGGGGGGATCTTATAGAAACTTACAAAATTCTTAAGGGGTTGGACAGGCTTAGATGCAGGAAGATTGTTCCCGATGTTGGGGAAGTCCAGAACAAGGGGTCACAGTTTAAGGATAAGGGGGAAATCTTTTAGGACCGAGATGAGGAAAACATTTTTCACACAGAGAGTGGTGAATCTGTGGAATTCTCTGCCACAGAAGGTAGTTGAGGCCAGTTCATTGGCTATATTTAAGAGGGAGTTAGATGTGGCCCTTGTGGCTAAAGGGATCAGGGGGTATGGAGAGAAGGCAGGTACAGGATACTGAGTTGGATGATCAGCCATGATCATATTGAATGGCGGTGCAGGCTCGAAGGGCCGAATGGCCTACTCCTGCACCTATTTTCTATGTTTCTATGTCAAAGGTTATGGGGAGAAGGCAGGAGAAAGGGGTGAAGAGGGAAAGATAGATCAGCCATGATTGAATGGCAGAGCAGATGGCCTAATTCTGCTCCTATGTCTATGAACATGATTTGTATCTCTGGCACTCAAGATCAGATCAGGAATTATATTCTGAGTCAAGGTAGGTTTTTTTTTTAAATCATTGGAGAGTGGAAAGCAAAGAGAATTGGTCAGAGAATTGGAAGTTTGATCAAGTTGAGATTGAGCCATCCCTGTGGGACAGGGCTGAGAGTGTATATGACCTACTCCTGCCTTCTCCTGATCACCACAGTGGTTTAAGAAGACAGGTTGCTTTCAGTTGCTGAAGGGAGGCTGGAGTTGGTGGATAACCCCAACTTTGTTAACTCTGCTGATGTGGCCAGAATGAATTAAAAATAACATGAACCAGGCAGTTTAAAAGCCTCCTGTGTTCCGGTGTAGCTTAATAGGAAGGACACTCTTGTACAGTTTAGAATTACGCGCTTGGTCAAACTCACTTTAATAAGAGCCAGATGCATTCAGGGATAGAAGACAGCACACTGGTTTCACACATCGATCGGGTTATCCAAGGATCCACAGGTGTGAATAAATCAATTTGTAATATTTATACTTGTCCATGCAATCAGTCACATTTTTATTGAGTCTTGAATGAAGCCTCTTTATTATGCAAAACATGTTCCTTACAGGAAATAATTAGTTGTGAATAATAATTAATATGCGCTGCATACATTCCGTTTTATTGAGTAATGAAAAGAGGCACGTTATTATTGAACATTTTCTGGTTGGTTTAGGATTGTACATTGAACTTTGATAAATGATGATACAATGGAAGAGAATGTAACGAGTTGAAATCATTCAGTTCCTTGTACTTTGTGTGAGTGGTTTGCAGTCTGATGCCGTGGGCTTTATTACAATGGGATGAATGGAAGAGGTTGGTCCACAGCTGAGATGTCGACACAACAGCCCTTGAAGGATTTCTGATCTTTGATCTTCTCTCTCTATTTATCCTGGACATAAATACCATTGTGGCGGTTTGTGGCTCTGGTGGGTGGGGCTGAGGAGAAGATAGTGAATGGAAGGGGATTCAGTCATTGTGATGTTCTTCGTGAAAATGAATGAGCAGGGATGACTGACCGGGATGAGACACATGGATTGAATAGGAAGGGTGTGAGGTTGTTTCTCTGGGGGCTGTTAGATGAAGAGAGAGGCCACTCTTATCCCCACGGATGTCAAAGTATGTTTCTTAAAAAGCAGACAGCAACAAACATTAAAGGTAGACCATGGCAATCTTTAAATGATTCATCAGACGGAAGTGGCGAGATCTACAATGAGCACAAATGTTGCTCAGTGCTTCTCAAGCTCCCACTCACAGAACAAATTATACATTTTTCTTATCAGTAAAACATTCCTACCAAGTCTGAATATGGCATGACTGAAAGATTCTGTAGCCTATCACAATATAGGAAAGCTGGGTCAAAATCAAGCTCATCCAGTAACAAGTTATTGTCTGAAGAAGGGTTTCGGCCCGAAACGTCGCCTATTTCCTTCGCTCCATAGATGCTGCTGCACCTGCTGAGTTTCCCCAGCAATTTTGTGTACCTTACAAGTTATTACTAATCTCTGGAGAGTCAGCTATTTTTTTTCAATCTTGTCTTCTTGATAGCCTTGAATGAAGCACATGTTATTACTGCAGGCTGCCATCTTAATGTCTTTATGGAAAAGACAACCTGTCCTCCACATTGTGTTACATATAATTTACAAAGTCATTCAGACTTGGCACCGAGCCATTCTTTTGTTCTGCTAGACCATGCTTTTGTAGAAGAACAACTCCATTTTAGAAGGTAGACAAAAATGCTGGAGAAACTCAGCGGGTGCAGCAGCATCTATGGAGCGAAGGAAATAGGCAACGTTTCGGGACGAAACCCTTCTTCATTTTAGATTTGACCATTAGCTCTTTCACATGGACCTACGACAACTGTGCATTACCATCGAACTGCCTCTCGATCTGATCACGTGCCACCAGCCAACAGCTTCTCTGCATCAGCTGGCATTGTCTTTGTTGGTCCTGACAAAGGCAGAGAGGAGGGAGAGAGATTCCTGCTCGCACAGATGAATGGAGCCAGTGAGAAGTCGTCTGATAATTCACATCTTAAGTAACTGTAAAAGGATTTGGATCAATCACGCAGCAATCAATGACACATCCTGCCCTTAATGGGTCTCTTTTAGCCTTGACAACACTCACACCTGTTAACTACAGCTCTTTACTCCTGCCTTTGTGTAAAAACTCACACTGCCTGCCCAGGTAGAATTGGATCACACCACGTGTGGGATGGTACTGTAGATACTGGCTCAAACCAAAGATAGACAACAAGTGCTGGAGCAACTCAGCGGGACAGGCAGCACCTCTGGATAAACCGCACCCATTCCTTCTCTCCAGAGATGCTGCCAGTCCTGCTGAGTTACTCCAGCATTTTATATTCTGGATCATACTATTATGTAATTCTTAAGCCAGCAATCCCCCCTGTGACATCTGGTGGAGGTGACATTCAGGTGATGAATATGAACAAGCCATGGACATGACGTGGTAGATCCAGCTATGCCCTAGAGACATTTCTCCCACAATAGTCCTGGCTATGCCCTGCAGCCTAGGTTCCTGACCCATGGCCTACTCCTGCACCTATTGTCTATTGAATACAGGGGGCTTCTCCAGGGGATGGGGAGAGGAGGCGTTACACTGGAACCTACATGTCAGTTGCATGTTTGTCTGCTGAAACCATTCTGCAAATCACAGGTTCCCTCATTAAGCAGGGAGATTTGATTGATTCTAACTACCTTCGATTAGTAAAGCCAATATATTGGTTTCCGTAAAGTGTAATGGCTCGTGCAGTTTTACAGTTGAAGTCTTGTTAGATAACATTCCACGGTGTCAGAAACTTCAGGAGGCAATTTCTTCCCAACTGTTATCAGGCAAGTGACCGGGGATCTCATCAGCTAGGTATGGTCCAGACCTCCCATCTATCTCCTTGGAGATCTTGACCTGTCTTTAATCGGACTTTATTAGACTTTATCTTGCACTGAACACTGTACTCTTACAATGGACAGCTTGATTGCATTTATGCATAGTCTTTTCTTTGACTGGGTAGCACGCTAACAAACGCTTAAAGGGCCTGTCCCACGGGCATGCGACCTGCATGCGGCAAGCGCGACCTAAAGGGCCTGTCCCACGGGCATGCGACCTGCATGCGGCAAGCGCGACCAAACCAGAAGCGGGGGCCGAGCGGAGGTCTAGTGAGTGACACGCCGCGCGGAATTTTTAAACACGGTCAGTTTTTCGGAGCCCCGCGCGATGTCGGGACCAGCTCCGCACAACTCCATGCGGCTCCAGCGATCGAAGTGGGACCGGCCCCGCAAGGCCGTACGTCTCAAGCGACCGCGTTAGGTCGCGCTTGCCGCATGCAGGCGCATGCTGGTGGGACAGGCCCTTTAGGTTGCGCTTGCCGCATGGAGTCGCATGCTGGTGGGACAGGCCCTTTACACTGTACCTCTGCACACATGACAATAATAAACCAAACTAATTAAATTGGAACTGGTATCAACCAAAGACCACCCCCCTCTCTACCTCCCCCATTATATAAGATGCTGAAAACATCTCTGTTCTTTTGTCTAAATGTTCAACATTTTAAAGGCCTTTGGAGAAAGAGAAAGGCATGGGACTAACAGAATCACCCTTTCAGAAGGTCAGTAGGGATGGAATGAGCCAAATGGCCTCCTTCAGTGCTGTAGAATTCCATAAAAGGTAAGTGCACTAGAAACATGAGTACTTCATTATATGGGGGCTGAGGCTCACTGGGTTTTCACAGAATTCATGTTCCACATCAATTATACAAGATCTTCCGCAGTTAACAAATACACTTTGTTTTAAAATGGAGCAGTTACAGATAGTTGATATAGAAATTATAGTCAGAAACCAGCCCTCTGGCCCAAAAGGGCCGTTCAGTTGTTTATCATTTCTGTGCCTCTTCCAGAATAGTTTCATCTTCCCAGTTACTCTGTGTTTATCTTGGAACCCTTCAGTACTATCTGCCTCAACCCATCACTGTGAGTGCGAAGGCACATTTGTACCACTCTAGATTGATAATTCAATAGACAATAGACAACAGGTGCAGGAGTAGGCCATTCGGTCCTTCAAGCCTGCACCGCCATTCAATGTGATCATGGAAGAAGGGTTTCGGCCCGAAACGTTGCCTATTTCCTTCGCTCCATAGATGCTGCTGCACCCGCTGAGTTTCTCCAGCATTTTTGTCAACCCAGGACACGGAGCTGGCCTGGCACTTTGCTTCAGTTTTTTTGATCCTTGAAGTGGGCCAGAGAAGAAATTGTTTGCAAGAGGAGACTGCTTCAAACCCAGGGAAAGTGAGATGATTGTTCATTATTTGGCTCCCATAAATTGCACGTTTGATTTGACAGTGTGGGCGGTGTGTATGGTTGTAGCAGCAACTCAGAGAGAGAGAACACTACATCAACAATCCTGCTGCCTTCCAGCCCTAAACAACAGCACTGTACTTTTCCACACTCTGCTCAGCAATCAAGTTTGATGATGGAACCACTTGAACAAAAGATAAAAGAAACAAGCTGGAAAAACAAAATGATCAATTAGTCACCTAGCTGGGTCAGAATGACCCAAACTGATCAGACAGCCATTAAACTCAAAGCTGGTTTCACAGCAACTCATCTGAGCTTTGAAGAGAAATGAAGCAATTTTGTTTTTCAGTTCGCTGTCCACCTCCAGTAACCTTTCATGTGCTTCGGGACAAAGGTGGCCATTCAACCCATTCAACCCATGCTAGCTCCCGGCAGAGCTATACCGAGAAGCCTTGTACACTCTGGAGTTTAGAAGGATGAGAGGGGATCTCATTGAAACATATAAGATTGTTAAGGGTTTGGGCACGCTAGAGGCAGGAAACATGTTCCCGATGTTGGGGGAGTCCAGAACCAGGGGCCACACAGTTTAAGAATAAGGAGTGAGCCATTTAGAATGGAGACGAGGAAACACTTTTTCTCACAGAGAGTTGTGAGTCTGTGAATTCTCTGCCTCAGAGGGCGGTGGAGGCAGGTTCTCTGGATGCTTTCAAGGGAGAGCTAGATAGGGCTCTTAAAAATAGCAGAGTCAGGGGATATGGGGAGAAGGCAGGAACGGGGTACTGATTGGGGATGATCAGCCATGATCACATTGAATGGCGGTGCTGGCTCGAGGGGCCGAATGTCCGACTCCTGCACCTATTGCCTATTGCCCACCCCCTTCTCTCTCTCACTGTGGCTCTGCAAATCACCTTCCCTGCGATGTCACTCCAGCCCTCATTGATCCTGTTTCCACCAGCAAGCAAGGATGTTATTTTCCTATCTGGGACACATGACGATAAACTCTCTTAACTCTTGACTTGACCTTTGTAGCAGTGGTTTCCAGATCATAACCACTCTCTGTGGGAATGAACTTTCACAACAATAATTTTCACTCTGAGTCCGCAGGGCAGCCCCTCTATTTACCCTGCCTAAAATAGTCATGGTCTTGTTCTTATCCGTAAAGTTGACTCTCCACTTCAGGGGAACAACATAGCTTCTCACAGAGTCGTAGAGTCGTACAGCGCGGATAACAGGCCCTTCGGCCCATTGCATCCATGTGAACCAGGGTGCCCCATCTATGCTAGTACCAGGGGTGTGGAATGGGGTTGAGAATGAGCTATAGATCATCCATGATTGAATGAGGGAACAGACCCAAGCAGCCTCATGGCCTAATTCTGCCCCAGTGTCTTGTATTTATGGCCTGCTATTCACCCAGATCCCTCTAAACCAGGGGTGGGGAACCTGCGGCCTTAAGGCTGAATGCGGCCTTCTAGGCCATTAAGTGCGGCCTTTGGAATTAATCCGAATTTTGTAGAAAAATCATTTTATTTTTATTAATATGTTTTCGTTTGTCTTTTATAATTTTTATTTTAATCTTAAAACAAACGTATTTAAAATACCAAAGAGTAAAAGAAGATTCAACGAAATAATCCTCCCCGACTGACGGCCACATTTAAAACATTAGTTAGTCACGAGGGCTATTTTAACACCTGTTATGCTCATGATTTAGTTCTAATGGGACTCTAGAATGTACGTGAACCTCCCTGCCCGACTGGTGCCACCACCGCCTGTGTGGTTGACGAGAGGGGAAATGTCGGGGTGAATCCGCTGGCCGTCCAGCCTTCAATACTATCAACTTTTGATAGCTGTGCACGTGGCTTTCCGTTTGAAGTTGAATTGGAGAATAGTTAAACAGTGTATTCTGTCTGCTTAACAGCCCATCATGTCACAAAAAAAGCACAAAATAATGTACATTTTGAAGTATATCTAATTGAAGTTTCTTGGATGCGGCCTTGTTAGATTACAGCTAGCTTACTGCGGCATTCCACCATGAAACGTTTCCCCACCCCTGCTCTAAACCTTTCCTATCCATGTACGTCCAAATGTTTTCCAGGTGCATTGATATTATCGGTCTCAACTACATCCTCTGGCAGCTCATTACATTTAACCACCTCCATCCGAGTGAAAAAGCTGCCCCTCAAGTTACAATCAGCTTTCCCTTCTCACCTTAAACGTATCTCCTCTGCTTCTTGAGCCCCCTACCCTGGTTAAAAGACCCTTTCGATCCCTCTCATGATGTTAGACACCTCTATAAGATCATCCCTCAGCCTCCTCTCCCCTGCCCAACCTCTCCCTGTATCTCAGGCCCTCTAGCCCTGGCAACAACTTCTTTTAGATGTCACTGTCATTTCATGATGAGTTGCAGCATTCTAATCCCAGTGTTTCCTGCCCCTGCCTCCTAGATCCTCCAGCACCCACTAGATCCTCCAGCACCCACTAGATCCTCCAGCACCCACATCCTCACCACATGGGTGTCACAGCGGTAGAGTTACTGCCTCACAACCCCAGAGACCCAGCTTCGATCCTAACTACGGGTGCTGTCTGTGCGGAGTTTGCACGTTCTCCCCGTGACCTGCGTGGGTTTTCTCAGAGATTTTCGGTTTCCTCCCACACTCCAAAGACATACGGGTTTGTAGGTTAATTGGCTACAGGAAGGTTAGTGTTAATGTGCTGGGATCGATCGCTGGTTGGTGTGGACTCGATGGGCCGAAGGGCCTGTTTCCGCACTGTATCTCTAAACTAAACTAAGTTAACCATCCAGCCAATGTCATAGCTTTAGACGCGCACACACACACACACATACATACAACTTTTGTTTTTGAAGCTAGATGCAGAGTACTGGAGGAACTCAGCGGGTCAGGCAACAATTGTGAAGGGAATAGAGAGATGATGTTTCAGCTCGAGACTCTTCTTCAAAGTGTTTGCTCAAGATTCCTTGTGTCTCTGTTTCTGTTGCCTTTATTCTCTCTCCTGGGTCTTTCTGCCAAATTTCATCAGTTCAAGCTTGCCTGTATCGAGGTGTCTCTGCCATTGCAGGTTCATCCCCCTTGCCTGATGGTGTCTGCTTGCAGTCTATCCACTCAGTCAGCTCCACCTGGCAGCCACCTGTACGGTTAGAAACATTACCTATCTCTCCATATTCAAGGTATGGTGAATGGAGTGGCTGAAGTGTTGGAGTAACTCACCAAGTCAGGCAGCATCCCTGAAGAACATGGATAGTTGACTTGGGTTGGGACCCGGTTGGATTTTGAGTTGGGAACCCTGAGCAGGAATAGTTAACAAAAACCTATCACTTGGATTTTAAGTTAGCACATGTTGGCGGAAATGAGTTCAAATTTGTAACTGTGATCCCAATTTAATTCATAAAAGGCTTAGTCCAATTTTTTCTTAAATCTGTTCATTTTAATCTTAGATTCCAAAACCAGCAGAAAGAGTTTGTATATTTAGTACGTGCATCCTAAAAATGGTTAAATATTTATTTGTCAGTAAAATCCAATATTCAGCTCACTAGATGAATATTTAATTGTTAATTTATACACATGCCTGGAGCATTAGTGAAGAATTTCCTCATTACAGATGGGCTTTAAATCTTTTTCTCCCAGTCAGTGTGTGTGTGTGTGTGTGTGTGTGTGTGTGTGTGTGTGTGTGTGTGTGTGTGTGTGTGTGCGTGTGTGCGTGTGTGCGTGTGTGCGCGTGTGCGCGTGCGTGCGTGCGTGTGTGTGTGCGTGTGTGCGTGTGTGTGTGTGTGTGTGTGTGTGCGTGTGTGTGTGTGTGTGTGTGTGTGTGTGTGTGTGTGGAACCCCAGGCCCTGACTCACAAAAGCACAGTTGTAATTTTGTGTGTGTTTTTGCAAAACCTCTATATTTAGATCTTTCCTATCATTCTAGATTTGATCGGTGAGTCTCAAACTGTACAGCTCCACCGACCTTCCCATGCCAATGAAGGTTTGGCAAGTTGCCCAGAACAACAAACTCAACCCCCAGTCTCTTCATTATTTCCTGCCTCATGGAATTATTCCTGTACCTCCACTGGATTTTGTTTTCGGCTTTGGTCGATGGTGGAGGATTATATAAGGTCACATTGTAGCTGCAGATTAGTTAACAAAGTTATTTTAAGTAGTTGTTATGTGATATAACTTTTCTCTCCCTCTCTCCCTCTCTCCCGCTCTCCCTCTCCCCCGCTCCCCCTCCCCCTCCCCCTCCCCCTCCCTCCCTCCCTCTCTCTCTCTCTCCATATGCGTACTCACACACACATATACACACTCATTTACACACACTCACATGCACATACATGCACAAACACAAGCATACACCTACTCACATATACATGTGGAAACTAATTTGCACACAACATGCACATGCTTATTTACATGTATACTCTGCATGCACAAATATATACACACATACATTTCCACACAAACCCATGCACATTTTCATTCCCGTTTCCACAAGCCCATTCACGCACACACTCACACAGACACGTGTATACACACACACTCACACAGACACGTGTATACACACACACTCACACAGACACGTGTATACACACACACTCACACAGACACGTGTATACACACACACTCACACAGACACGTGTATACACACACACTCACACAGACACGTGTATACACACACACACACACATTCACACAGACACATGTATACACACACACTACACATATAAGGATGTATTCTCTCTCTCAGCCTCAGCTGCCGTGCAGGAAATAAGGAGACCTATTTATTTTTGCCGTGGATCATTCACTGAGCTCCAAATTCATCACTGACATCTTCATCTTCCTGCCCCAGCCGTGCCCACCCCCACCCCCATCCACACTGGATGTGTTTCTGATTTCAATCACCGTTTGTCCCAGAATCTGAGGTGAATATTATAGTGATTACAATGGCCTTGGGGGGAAGCCCAATGTTACTGATGTTCAGATCTGAAGAAGGTGTTCTTCCAGATTAACCTTCATCATGCCTTAGCATGTTATACCAGTATCGATCGTTCTAAAACCTCAAGCATATCATCCATCCGTTCTCCATACTTGAGAAGGTATTTAGCCTGCAGGCAGTAATATGTAATGTGCAAACTACGTACTACAGTGGAAGCCTCGTGTTCTTTCTCGGGAGCCTTGGGTTCATTTTAAACAACGGTACTTTGAAAGGCCAGTCAGCACATCTTCCATAAACAAAGGCCTCAAACTCCCTCACTCAAAACTCATTGAGATGTTTAACACAGGGCCAGAGGTGGCAGCAGCTCCAGCTCCAAAGAGAATTCGAGTGACGGAGTTAAAAACTGCAAGACTTCGGGGGCAAAGGCCAGGGTAAGCGGGCTAATTAGAGAATGTTTTTCCAAAGAGCTGGCATTGACATGATGGGCCGAATGGTCACTCCCCTTCCTCGAACCACCCCTCCCTCCCCCCCACCCCCCACCCTTTTCCCTGTACCCCGCCCCCTGGACTCACAGAATCCCTCCGCCTCCACCAATATTCCTTCCTCTGGCTTCACAATTTGCCAACCTTCTATCCTTATCTCACACCTTCTGCCTTTTCATCCCTGGGTTTTGTCCAATCATCTGCTTTTCAAAAGGCTCCCTCGCCCGTATCCACGTATCCACCTATCACTCACCAGGCTTCGACCTGCTCCATTCTCTCTTCCAGCTTTCTCCCCCACCCCCCCACCCCCCACCAACATCATCACAATAGGTTTAAAGAAGGACTGTCATCTATCCATGTTGTCGAGAGATGCTGCCTAACCAAATGAGTTACTCCAGCACTTTGTGTCTTTTTTGTTGTTGTAAACCAGCACCTGCAGTTCCTTGTGCCTTCTGTCAGTAGGGATGGGGAGGTGGTGAGGCCCCCTGCGGTAAAATATCTCCATTTGTAGAAGCTGTTTAAGAAGGAACTGCAAATCGAAGGTAGACAAAAATGCTGGAGAAACTCAGCAGGTGCAGCAGCATCTATGGAGCGAAGGAAATAGGCAACGTTTCGGGACGAAACCCTTCCGGGTTTCGACCCGAAACGTTGCCTATTTCCTTCAGGGTATCGACCCGAAACGTCACCCATTCCTTCGCTCCCTAGATGCTGCTGCACCCGCTGAGTTTCTCCAGCATTTCTGTGTAGTCGCTGCCTCAAAAAGGCTGGCAGTATCATCAAAGACCCACACCATCCTGGCCACACACTCATCTCCCCGCTACCTTCAGGTAGAAGGTACAGGAGCCTGAAGACTGCAACAACCAGGTTCAGGAATAGCTACTTCCCCTCAGCCATCAGGCTATTAAACTCGGCTCGGACAAAACTCTGATTATTAATAACCCATTTTCTGTTATTTGCACTTCATCAGTTTATTTATTAATAATAATAATGGATGGGATTTATATAGCGCCTTTCTAATACTCAAGGCGCTTTACATCGCATTATTCATTCACTCCTCAGTCACACTCGGTGGTGGTGAGCTACTTCTGTAGCCACAGCTGCCCTGGGGCAGACTGACGGAAGCGTGGCTGCCAATCTGCGCCTACGGCCCCTCCGACCACCACCAATCACTCACACACATTCACACACATTCACACACAGGCAAAGGTGGGTGAAGTGTCTTGCCCAGGGACACAACGACAGTATGCACTCCAAGCGGGATTCGAACCGGCTACCTTCTGGTTGCCAGCCGAACACTTAGCCCATTGTGCCATCTGTCGTCCCAAATTATTCATGTGTGTATATATTTATATTATGGTATATGGACACACTGATCTGTTTTGTAGTAAATGCCTACTATGTTCTGTGTGCTGAAGCAAAGCAAGAATTTCATTGTCCTATACAGGGACACATGACAATAAACACACTTGGACTTGCGTTGCTAGCTCACTGACTGCAGCAAGGGTTTGAGGTGGGCTGGTCCCACATTTCACAAGCTGAGCTGTCCGATCCAGGCAGTGAGCCAAGCATGTCTATAGCGTCTGGGATCCCCAGCATCGCTGACCTTCCTTCAACCTCTGCTGCAGCGTATCCGAATAATAGATGAATAATAGATAGAGAGCACTTTTTGTTTGATTTCCAGCTCCAGGGAGAGTCTCACACTCGTCCAGGTAATGAGATCTCCCAGCCTTGCCAATACTACACCTCAGCACATTCCACTTCCTAGTTCAAAACATAAACAAAGCATTTAAAATAATTGCAACGGATAGTCACTCAGTGTTATCGAGGTTCTCTGAATATTGTTTGTATTGTCAGAAGCTTTGAGATACACGACTATTTCATCTGTAATGACCAGAGGTCCCTCTCTGCAATGTTGTTTAATAAGGGAACTGCACAGGATAGAGCTTCAGGCTTTCAAGGCATCTCGTGTTGAGCTACCCTATCTTTCACTGTCCATTGGATCATGACCACTGTGCTATTAACGTCCCATCTCTGCAGTGAAGCTGCTCAGACATCATTGAACAAAGATAGACACAAGGCTCTGGAGTAACTCAGCGGGTCAGGCAGCACCTGTGGAGTGAAGGAAATAGGCAACGTTTCGGGACGAAACCCGTAAGGGTTTCGGCCCGAAACGTTGCCTATTTCCAGAAGGATTTCGGCCCGAAACTTTGCCTATTTCCTTAGCTCCGTGGGTCAGGCAGCATCTGTGGAGAACATGGATAGGTGACGTTTCACAGAGTACTGGAGTAACTCAGCGGGTCAGGCAGCATCTGTGGAGAACATGGACAGGTGACGTTTCACAGAGTGCTGGAGTAACTCAGCGGGTCAGGCAGCATCTGTGGAGAGAAGGAATGGGTGACGTTTCGGGTGGAGACCCTTCTTTAGACTCATTGAAACAATCCACGTGCAAATCTGACCAACAACTGTTGACCACCCTGCAACATCTCACATGAGCATTTCTTTCTCAATCGGTGCTGCACTCATTAATATCTCCGTTTCAGCTTGGTAAGATCAAAGGACACAGGAGCGGTATTTAGCCATTTGGCCCATGAAGGCTGCTCCACCATTCGATCATGGCTGATCTATCGTCCCCCCCCCCCACCCCCATTCTCCTGCTGTCTCCTTGTGGTCAGGATGAGGGGATGCTACCGATTCGTTCAGGAGCAAAGGGGGGAACTGTAGATGCTGGTTTGCAATGGAGACGGACACAGAATGCTGGAGTAACTCAGCGGGACAGGCAGCATCTCTGGAGAGAAGGAATGGGCGATGTTTGGGGTCGCGACGTGATGAAGACTGTGATGTTTGTAGGAAAGTAAATATTCAGTATTTAAGAATATTTGTTCCACTTTGTATTATGGCGGTGGGTTTGTTTGTGTTGTTTCGTGTTGTACATATCATCTTTGTAGCTAAAAGAAGCTGGTGGCTGGAGGCAGCTAGCTGTGTGTGAAGCTGGTGACTGGAGGTAGCTAGCTGTGTGTGAAGCTGGTGGCTGGAGGTGGCTGGAGGCAGCTAGCTGTGTGTGAAGCTGGTGGCTGGAGGTGGCTGGAGGTAGCTAGCTGTGTCTGAAGCTGGTGGCTGGAGGTAGCTAGCTGTGTGTGAAGCTGGTGACTGGAGGTAGCTAGCTGTGTGTGAAGCTGGTGGCTGTAGGTGGCTGTAGGTAGCTAGCTGTGTGTGAAGCTGGTGACTGGAGGTAGCTAGCTGTGTGTGAAGCCGTTGGCGTGGGGACTTTCTGCTTCTGGATCTTGTGCCTGATGGTAGCCATGAGAAGAGGGCGTTTCCGAGCATCGAATGTGTAAACTGGACCTTGTTTCTGTGCACTCATAGGGTTGGTATCCTGGGCATGTGGAAGAGGTGAGATAGACTATAGCACCTTCTACTCCCTAACGGAATATAAGCATGGTGTGTTTACAGAGCAGAAGAGATGAGCTCTTGCCAGGGTCCAGAGGCATTTTACCCTTCAATAAAACAGTTTACCCAGTCTTTGTTGGAACAGGCATCTTGTGAACTTGCTGTGTGCAGTTTTCATTGCAAAACTTCAAAGTGAATTCCTCCACCATTGAGCATTTTTGGCCATGTAGGGATGGTGTAAATCTCAGACTCCTTTGTTATTTTTGAATATCTTGCATGAATTTGCAAAACATGACGGATCTCCCCTTGTGTGGGGCGTGCGAGAGGGGAGGTGCAGATGTACAGCTGGCAGTGCCTTCAGCAGCAAGAAGCAATGACATCCTGTGAGTACACGCATGAAAGGAGATGAAAAATGAGGAAGGAACAAATACATTTTTTTGCTTTCATTTGAACGAGAATTATGAGCTGGGAAGAATGTCTCTAGGATCACATTCAAATCCTCCCTCAATTATTCCTTTTATGTTTACAGTTGATGAAAGAGTAAATGAAATTACAAAGACTGTAAACCAGAATTGCAAACAGCCCAAAACCAAACAGCTTAATCGTGTAATAAAAAGGGTTCCATTAAACTGAGGGAAAGGTTTTATAATACCAATAAAAAACGATGAACAGTGTGGGTCTGTCAAATGTTGCAGCATGTTGAGACGTATTGATCGGGCTGTGTCAACAATACTCTCCGATGTTGATCGCAAAGCATGAATCCTTTCCAATTATGCTCCCTTACCCATCTGCTCATTAGCAGAGATCCAGCTAGCCTGGATCGGATCATCTCCCACACATGTACTCATTCCTCAGTTGTCCTCCCTGGGCTGCTCCTCGCATTTTCTTATTCCTCGTCCGCACAAACAGGGTCCTCAGCATCAGTTTCCTCATTGAAGTTGCGGAGGCCATTCAGCCCTCAGGGCCTGATCCACCATTCTATATATATATATTATGGCCGATTCCCTTTCTCGACACCAAGTTCCTGCTCTGGCCCAGGGCCCACTGATGCATTCTCCAATCACTTTCTTAAATATGTTCAATGACTCGACACCCACAGCCATCTGTGTTTGAGAATTCCACAGGTTGGCCACCCCCTGCGTGAAGAAATGCCTCATGAGGCCATGTAATAGGAGGAGAATTAGGCCATTCGGCCCATCAAGCCTGCGCCGCCATACAATCATGGCTGATCTATCTCTCCCTCCTAACCCCATTCTCCTGCCTTCTCCCCATAACCCCTGACACCCGCACTAATCAGGAATCTATCCATCTTCGCCTTAAATAGATCTACCGACTGCCTCCACAGCCGTCTGTGGCAAAGAATTCCACAGATTCACCACCCTCTGACTAAAGAAATTCCTCCTTATCACTGCATTCACCATCTCCCTTCCCACTCCACAACATTCACCATTTGAAGAGCAGAAATGGTGAATTGAGGGGATTTTGAGATCACTCCTAGATGATGAGAAACTATGTGAGTACTGATATTATAGGAAGCAAAGTCCAGATCCCAACATGGCCGATGAGATGGCGGGGCCCTGACCTGGACGTCTCCTTGTGATGTGAGTGTCTACATTGAATGGTAGCAAGGTTCCAGATCTAAACCTGTCCTTGTGAGATGGGGAGGTACAGATTTGAAGCTGTTGTTGGGAGATGGCAGGTCATAATCTAGACGTCCTTGTGGGATGGGAGAGAACTGATCTGAACATTGTGAGATGCTGGGTCATGATCTAGACGTCCTTGTGATCTGAGGGATTTGATCTGAATGTGACCTTGCGATGTGACAGGCTACAACTGAATCTGCATCTTGTGAGATGGGAAGCTGCAGATTTGATCATGTTTAGTTGCGTTTAGTTTAGAGATACAGCGCGGAAACAACGCCTATGGCCCACCGAGTCCGCGCCGACCAGCGATCCCCGCACATTAACAGTATCCTACACACACTAGGGACAATTTACACACACACCAAGCCAATTAACCTACAAACCTGCACGTCTTTGGAGTGCGGGAGGAAACCGAAGATCTCGGAGAAAACCCACGCAGGTCACGGGGAGAACGTACAAACTCCGTACAGACAGCACCCGTAGTCAGGATGGAACCCGGGTCTCCGGCACTTCAAGCGCTGTAAGGCTGCAACTCTACCGCTGCGCCACTGTGACCATATTGTTGTGAGATGGTGCGGTGCAGATCGGGACGCGCCCCTGTTATTCAGCAGAGACTGCCGCAGACACAACACTGTGGGATCTTACACGGCCGAGATGGACTGACTGTCACTCCAGAACCAGGGGCCACAGTTTAAGGATAAGGAGTAAGCCATTTAGAACGGAGACGAGGAAACACTTTTTCTCACAGAGAGTGGTGAGTCTGTGGAATTCTCTGCCTCAGAGGGCGGTGGAGGCCGGTTCTCTGGATACTTTCAAGAGAGAGCTAGATACGGCTCTTAAAGATAGCGGAGTCAGGGGATATGGGGAGAAGGCAGGAACGGGGTACTGATTGGGGATGATCAGCCATGATCACATTGAATGGCGGTGCTGGCTCGAAGGGCTGAATGGCCTACTCCTGCACCTATTGTCTATTGTCAGTTATTCAAAGCCCCAGTGACAATGAGCTGGTGTCTCAGAAATCTGCATTCACAGTCTGTACAAATTGCTGCTGAAGTCCAGCAGAGCAAATTAGAAAGAGCAATTCCATTGACAAACACTGCAGAGAGAGACTGAGGCAAAACATATTACACACAGAACTGCAATGCCTGGAGTAAGTATCTTGGTTCTAATTTACTCTTGGGATTTAGAGAGCATCATAAAGCCTGCAAGCATTACTGGCATGGATCATGGCATCTCCCCGAGACAGAGATTAAATCAGCATTATACACACTTTGCCTTACACAATATTGATACAATATGTACATTATGGTCTCAATCAACTGGAATCCAGCCTTCTCCCAGTAAGATGTCAATTGGATTAGCTTGATGAGAGATATAATTGGGATCAGATCACAGCAGTGACTATATTGTGTGAGGGCATTTGCTGTTCAGATACAGCAAGTTCTCTTAGACTACAATGGGGCGATGACTGTACGTTCCAATGGGCTTGTTGCCTGGTTGAGTGTGACTCCAGCAACTCTCGAGAGGTTCAACGTCATCGAGGACAGAGCAGCCCTCTTGTTGGTGCCCCAACTACCAGCCTCAACATTTATTCCCGAGCACGGTGGCTGCACAGTGAGTGCACCAAATGCTGGAGTAACTAGGCAAAGATAGTCCAGGTGCACCTTCTACCACCATCAAGTAAGTCAGTTTATTGGCCAAGTATTCACATACAAGGAATTTGCCTTGGTGCTCCACCCACAAGTAACAGCATGACATACAGTGACTAAGAGAACATTGACTAAACATTAATAATAATAAGACATGAATGATAAAACACCATTGATCAAGCATGTGAACCAACAAAATACCAGATCAAAGGGAGGCTACAGATTTTTGGCTGTTGAGTAGAGCAACTACTTGTGGATAAAAACTGTTTTTATGTCTGGCTGTGGCAGCTTTGACAAACCGGAGTCGCCTTCCAGAGGGAAGTGATTCAAAGAGTTTGTGGCCAGGGTCAGGTTCTGGAGATTTCCGCCTTTTTTGTCGTCTGAAAAGCCTCTCCACCTCCTCTATTTTTATTGTTGATATTGGATAAGTGATGTTGGGCAGCACAGAGGATTAAGGCATACACCAGCAGGTTCCCTGCCAAGCTGCACACTGTCCTGACTTGGAAATATATGGCATATCCTTCATCATCACTCGATCTGAATCTCGGAACTCCCTCACAACAAATACAACGGAGCACTGCTTTGCTCCAAGGAGGTGACATCTCCAATAACTGGCAGCCTTGGCAATGGCAACTCATCCTGAAGATGAACAAACTCAACGTTATTTGGGGTCCTTGGCCTCAGTTAGCTCCGTACTCTTCATGCCTGGAGCAGTTATCAGCGGCTCACGGGTCAAGTCCGTGTTTGGGGAAGAGATCTTAAACAAAGCAAGTTGGAGCCAATGAAGATGGTGAAGGACATTGTCTGGAGTCAGAAGGGAAAGTAAATTGGGAAAATTGAAGAAAGACTCCGTAATAATTTGAGAAGGCAGTTAGCGAGGAATAAGAAGAAGAATATTGAACGTTAAAATGTACTGGAAAAAGAAGAATGTGATCAGGCAGAGTCACGTACAGAGGAAGGCATGTAGATTGGTGGCCGATTAGGAAAAGGGGAGATGCAACGAGACCTGGGTGTCATGGTACACCAGTCATTGAAAGTGGGCATGCAGGTGCAGCAGGCAGTGAAGAAAGCGAATGGTATGTTAGCTTTCATAGCAAAAGGATTTGAGTATAGGAGCAGGGAGGTTCTACTGCAGTTGTACAAGGTCTTGGTGAGACCACACCTGGAGTATTGTGTACAGTTTTGGTCTCCAAATCTGAGGAAAGACATTCTTGCCATAGAGGGAGTACAGAGAAGGTTCACCAGACTGATTCCTGGGATGTCCGGACTTTCATATGAAGAAAGACTGGATAGACTCGGCTTGTACTCGCTAGAATTTAGAAGATTGAGGGGGGATCTTATAGAAACTTACAAAATTCTTAAGCGGTTGGACAGGCTAGATGCAGGAAGATTGTTCCCGATGTCGGGGAAGTCCAGAACAAGGGGTCACAGTTTAAGGATAAAGGGGAAGTCTTTTAGGACCGAGATGAGAAAAACATTTTTCACACAGAGAGTGGTGAATCTGTGGAATTCTCTGCCACAGAAGGTAGTTGAGGCCACAGTTCATTGGCTATATTTAAGAGGGAGTTAGATGTGGCCCTTGTGGCTAAAGGGATCAGGGGGTATGGAGAGAAGGCAGGGATGGGATACTGAGTTGGATGATCAGCCATGATCATATTGAATGGCGGTGCAGGCTCGAAGGGCCGAATGGCCTACTCCTGCCCCTATTTTCTATGTTTCTATGATAGGGTGCTAGTTCCAGTGGCTGGTTCCTATTTGGGACCTTTCTTGATCCAAGAAATGGAGAGGTGACTGAGCCCTGGCAGTGACGGGAGGGGGAATTAAGGGTGGTTCCTGAATTTATCTCAGTACTTGAGATGCATCACATACAGAGCACACAACGAACCAGCGAGAATGAAACACAGAAGTCTTGACATGGTACAGATGGCTTCTGAGAAGGAAGATAAAAAAAATAGTTTCACTGTTTGAGTAATGCTGGCACATTACTGGAGGCTTCGAGAGTTCAAGGCATATCAAGTAAAAGCCAATGACAAGCGACAGAAACATGCTGTCCACAGACATCACCAGCCCTGGTTGTTGACAGATTACTATTCTTTAGCTCACAGTTCCAAGGGGAAAAAATGTAGCTGGAGCTCCTGAGACACAGAGACACAGCGAGTGATTGTACACCCTCATAGTGTTGCCCGACCTCTTCAGTGTGGGATGCCCAGAGGGTTCATGCAACAGAGGATCTTCCCCAGTTACACTGTGGTGGATATTCCACTGCACCGGTGCAGTATTCATGCAGGCATGCAATGGATAGGTGGCGTTTCACAGAGTGCTGGAGTAACTCAGCGGGTCAGGCAGCATCTGTGGAGAACATGGATAGGTGACGTTTCACAGAGTGCTGGAGTAACTCAGCGGGTCAGGCAGCATCTGTGGGGAACATGGATGGGTGACGTTTCACAGAGTGCTGGAGTAACTCAGCGGGTCAGGCAGCATCTGTGGAGAACATGGATAGGTGACGTTTCACAGAGTGCTGGAGTAACTCAGCGGGTCAGGCAGCATCTGTGGAGAACATGGATAGGTGGCGTTTCTGGCCAGGAGCCTTCTTCTGTGAAACCTTCTGTTTCTTTGTCTTGTGAGGGCATCTCGTACCAATAAATTTGCCATGTGTACAAAGGAATGATGGCTGACCTTAGTGGAGCTAACGTCACAACGGCTGGGAAGGCGGATGGAGGTTGCAGCAGAAAAGGGTCTCCGGTTGTCTTGGACTCCATGCCACTGGATCTTGACCCAGATCTGTCAAGGACCGTGGGGTGGCTGTCTGTGTCTGTGCACCAGTCTCCCCACATTCCCCAGTCCTCCATATAGGGAATAGCACCCTGGAGACACCCATGGCAGACACGACCGAAGGGGGCCTAAGATAGAAGCAGGAAATGTGATCAGGTCGGCAGTCATACTGCCTGGGCCCAGTCCGGTCATATACACCTGGGATGTGGGCAGCACCTGTGAATTCCGGAGTGAATCGCCACTGTTCCATCACTGATCCTTCTAGCCGATGTGAATCCACACGACGTTGGGGCCAATCTTGTGGCAATGTCGTTGTGTGGTACAAACCTGCTGGAAATGGGGAGAAGGCAGGCACGGGTTAGTGATTGGGGACATTATTGCAATGAGTTCAAGTTCAAGTTCAAGTGAGTTTATTGTGTCCCTGTATAGGACAATGAAATTCTTGCTTTGCTTAAGCACACAGAAAATAGTAGGCATTTACTACAAAACAGATAAATGTGTCCATATACCATGATATAAATATATACACACATGAATAAATAAACTGGTAGTGCAAATAACAGAAAGTGGTTGCTAATAATCAGAGTTTTGTCCGAGCCAGGTTTAATAGCCTGATGGCTGAGGGGAAGTAGCTATTCATGAACCTGGTTGTTGCAGTCTTCAGGCTCCTGTACCTTCTACCTGAAGGTAGCAGGGAGATGAGTGTGTGGCCAGGATGGTGTGGGTCTTTGATGATACTGCCAGCCTTTTTGAGGCAGCGACTGCGATAAATCCCCTCGATGGAAGGAAGGTGTGGCGGTGCTGGCTCGAAGGGCCGAATGGCCTCCTCCTGCGCCTATTTTCTATGTTTCTATGTTCTATGCTTCTATGCAACTGAGTGAGATGGCCCCAGGCCAGCTTCACACCGGCAGGCAGGGGAGGTGTGTGTGATTTCTTCTCTAACAGATGCTTATTAACTGAGCTTGCAGAATTCACAATCCAGAGGTCATGATCACTGCAGCTGTAATTTTTCAGCAACTAACTGATCAGTATTCAGAGCGATGGTGTATCTGGTGGAATGGGGTCAGTTGATGCATATTCTGCACCAGTCTCTGGAATATTAGCAAACGTATCAGGTATTTATTCACCTTTAGCTCCATTTAAGCCAAGAGGGAGGTTTAAAAGCTGTGGAAAGGCAGCCCAATGACAGGCAGGCTTGAGATGAAAGGAAGGACTTCAGAACAACACTGATGGATGTCTAGTTGGGAGAGGGAGAGGGTGGGGGGCGTAATGAAGCCTCAATTGGAGCAAATGCTGCAGAGTGTGAAGGATGCAGTCAGTGGAGGAAGTAGTGAGGGATTGGATACCGGAGGGTGTCAGAGCCACTCTTCCCCGGGGGGGGGGGAGGTTCGTGCTTTAATGTGTGTGGCGCTGGCCCTCCGCGCTGTGGATCGTCCGTTTACGGAGCACGGTTGAGCCGCGGGATTTACCATCACATCTGGAGCCTGGATCGCCTCGGCGCAGAGGGTGAACAAAGAGGGAAGAGACAGAGACTTTAAGATTTTGCCTTCCATCAAAGTGAGGATGTGTTTGGTGAACTCACTGTGGTGGATGTTAAATTTGTGTTGATTGTGGGTTTTTGTCATTTTTTAAATTATATGTATAACTGCAGGCAACATAATTTCGTTCAGATCGAAAGGTCTGAATGACAATAAAGGAATCTAATCTAATCTAATCTAATCTAAAGTCAGTCCGTACTTGTAAAAGGGGATGGGCAATCCACAACCCACTCCGCGGATAAGTCAAGGCTCATCGGAAAAATAGCCCCGCACAGCCTCAGGACATACAGTGGAGATGAGGAGGAATCTATGTAGCCAAAGGGCTAAATGAACGCGGAATCCATTGCCACAGACGGCTGCGGAGGCCAAGTCATTGGGGTTTTCTAGAGCAGAGATTGATAGGTTCTTGATTAGTACGAGTGTCAGAGGTTATGGGGAGAAGGCAGGAGAATGGGGTTGCAAGGGAGAGATAGATCAGCCGTGATTGAATGGCGGAGTAGACGGGCCGAATGGCCTAATATCTGCTCCTATGACTTATGATCACGAACAGGTCTAAGAAGTGCAAAGGTCCCTCCCGAGTGCAATTGGCAGGAATCAGGAAGCATTAAGTTATGGCCCTTTCTACTGGCTAAATCCCAGGCCATTTGGCGGGGTGGGAGATTGCAACCTTCACCTGGTCCACCCTGTTTCCACGAATGCAATCAACCCGGCGTGTACAATCAAATAAGATCAAATAGAACAAGTTGTCCTACAACTTTAGGCTGTGCACGTCATACGCAAGAAGAAGAAGAAGACCATTTTGCACAATCTATTTCAAAGCGGACAGTGAAACATGCCAAGGATTCAGCCGTCTGACCACCACTCCCAAATCCTCTGTATGGCCGGGCATTGAAGGTTGCAGGGTCCCTACCTGAAACGTCACCTCTTCATGTTCTCCAGTGATGCTGCCTGCCCCACTGAGGTAATACAGGACTTTGTGCCTGTGTGTGGATGGTTGTGACCTCAGTTGAGTTATTAGTTGCTCCAGCATTAGAAACATAGAAAATAGGTGCAGGAGGAGGCCATTCGGCCCTTCGAGCCTGCACCGCCATTCATTGTGATCATGGCTGATCGTCCCCAATCAATAACCCGTGCCTGCCTTCTCCCCTTATCCCTTGACTCCCTAGAGCTCTATCTAACTCTCTCTTAAATCCATCCAGTGACTTGGCCTCCACTGCCCTCTGTGGCAGGGAATTCCACAAATTCACAACTCTCTGGGTGAAAAAGTTTTTTCTCACCTCAGTCTTAAATGACCTCCCCTTTGTTCTAAGACTGTGTGTGGCCCCTGGTTCTGGACTCGCCCGACATTGGGAACATCAAGGACAGGCAGCATCTCTGGAGAGAAGGAATGGGTGACGATTCGGGTCGAGACCCTTCTTCAGACATTCCATCCTTCCTGTAATGGGGCGAGCAGAACTGACCTCCCCTCCATTCTGTGTCTATCTTCGATTTAAACTGAACTGGGCCTGGGATGCAGGTGAGTTGAGTTGAGGCAGAGCGATTGGCGGCGGTGTGCGGGGGGGGGAAGGATGAGGTTGATGGTAGCGGAGGTCACAGAAGCCGTAACCAGGGATCGGCAGCCCGGTCTAACGGTGAACAGCAGCAGGGCCCGCCACCCTAACCAACATCCATTGCCAAGGGGTCTGTAAAAACAAAGGCTTACTGTACTTCAAAATTATTTCTTAGACTTTTGGATTTATTTTAATTATTTTTAACATATTTTTCCCAATATTTCTTTAATGGCTTGGAGCGATCATTAGTGTATTAATGTGTCTAAAAATCTGTTGCATAGCTTTGACACAAGGTGAGGCCAGCACTCCACCTTGCCGACTGTCAAAGGTTGTCAGGCAGATGATGCCTGAGGCTGGTTGTTCCTGAGGCTTCACTCTGCCTCGACTGATGCCTCTAGGTTTAGAGAGCCTGCACGCTCCATTTGAGCTTCCAGCCAAGGTAAGTCAGATAACTGGAGGCTGCAGGTCAAATCCAGCCCATTAAAACCGACAGTGATCTAACACGGAGAGAGAGAGGCTGCAGTCCCTGGGTAAATGCCAGGTTAAACACTCATTAGAATCCTACAATCCAACTGGACATTGTGCAATGTGGAACACCACAAGAAAGCAGGTGAGTGAGGAATTGTGCTTTTGCCAGAGAGATTCTCTTTCACGATTTCTGTCACACGGATAAATATATTGCCTGCTCATTTGACTGCTGCTCAGTGGTATTCTTGCACCCTTCAGCTGAACTCATCAACTGCCCTGCCTTCCTGACGCTTGTGTCTTGAGGCCAGGCCTCTCCGGCTGCTCTTCACACTGTAAACACTCACTGCCCCCTGGCTGTTTACTCTTTCTGTGGACTGGTTCTTTTATGCAATGTAATCGCTGCAAATGCGTGGGAGGGAACTGCAGATTTAATTTAGTTTAGTTTAGATTAAGTCGAGACCCTTGTTTAGTTTAGTTAGGACTGTAAACTTGAAAGGGTCAAGAACTTCAAATTCCTGGGGGTGCACATCTCTGAAGATCTTTCCTGGTCCGAGAACACTAACGCAATTATTAAAAAAGCTCATCAGCGCCTCTACTTCCTGAGAAGATTCCGGAGAGTTGGATTGTCAAGGAAGACTCTCTCTAACTTCTACAGGTGCACAGTCGAGAGCATGCTGACCGGTTGCATCGTGGCTTGGTTCGGAAATTTGAGCGCCCTGGAGAGGAAAAGACTACAAAAAGTGGTAAACACTGCCCAGTCCATCATCGGCTCTGACCTTCCTTCCATCGAGGGGATTTATCGCAGTCGCTGCCTCAAAAAGGCTGGCAGTATCATCAAAGACCCACACCATCCTGGCCACACACTCATCTCCCTGCTACCTTCAGGTAGAAGGTACAGGAGCCTGAAGACTGCAACAACCAGGTTCAGGAATAGCTACTTCCCCTCAGCCATCAGGCTATTAAACCTGGCTCGGACAAAACTCTGATTATTAGCAACCACTTTCTGTTATTTGCACTACCATTTTATTTATTCATGTGTGTATATATTTATATCATGGTATATGGACACATTTATCTGTTTTGTAGTAAATGCCTACTATGTTCTGTGTGCTTAAGCAAAGCAAGAATTTCATTGTCCTATACAGGGACACATGACAATAAACTCACTTGAACTTGAACTTGAAACTCCTACCTCACCAGGGACTAACTTTACTGATACCACTCTACTGCTTTTTTTTAAATTGCTGTTTTTTTCCTTTTTCCTTCCTCCCACAATATGTAATATGTAAAAGAATATGTGATTCTGTTCCATTCTGCTTGTGGTTGGTTGTTTGTTTGTTTGTCTTTTTGCACAAAGTCCGCGAGCATCGCCACTTTTCATTTCACTGCACATCTCGTATGTGCATGTGACGAATAAACTTGACTTGACTTGACTTGGTTAGTTTAGTTTAGAGATACAGCGCGGAAACAGGCCCTTCGGCCCACCGAGTTCGCACTGACCAGCTATCCCCGCACATTAACACTATCCTACACACACTAGGGACAATTTTACATTAATATCAAGCCAACCTACCTACATGCCTGTACGTCTTTGGTGTGTGGGAGGAAGCGGAAGATCTCGGAGGAAACCCACACAGTCATCAGGAGAACGTGCAAACTCTGTACAGACAGCACCCGTAGTCAGGATCGAACCCGTGTCTCCGGCGCTGCAAGCGCTGTAAGGCAGCAACTCTACTATTGTGCCACTGTGCCGCCCTTATGCTTGTTTACATCAAAATGCTGGAGTAACTCAGCGGGACAGCCAGCATCTCTGGAGAGATGGAATGGGTGACATTTCGGGTCGAGACCCTTCTTCATGCTGAGTTTCTCCAGCATTTTGTGTCTAATTGCTGCAAATGTCCAGGAACCGTTGCTGTGGCTTCTGATGTAAATATCTGGAACTAAACTGGGGAGAGGATGGCTGCTTAACGGAAATGAAAAGGTTTGATTTGTGGTGGAGCATGGGAATTCTACTCTGTAGCACCTTATTGCAACGTCAGGGGGTCCCAAATAAATGACAGTGAATCAGGTGTTTCTTGGGGCAGCTGTTCTGTTGCAGGAATGATTGGAGCGTGTTAGTGTTAGTCTGTGTGACCCTCAGGTCATCTGTTGGGCGTTGACTCCCTAGACCCGACGAGTTTGCCTCATCTTCTTCTTTAGAATGTGTAGGAAGGAACTGCAGATGCTGGTTTACACTGAAGATAGACACAAAATGCTGGAGTAACTCAGCGGGACAGGCAGCATCTCTGGGGAGAAGGAACGGGTGATGTTTCGGGTCGAGACCCTTCTTCAGACTTCTTTGGAATGCTGACTATAACTGTATTTTTAAGGTGAAGTGGTTGACCCAGGCCATTGCATCAGGACTGGCATGAGACAGTTACAGCAGGAAACAGGCCCTACGGCCCACCGAGTCCATGCCGACCATGAGCTTGGTCCCACCAAGATGCAGCACAGAACGCCACAGGAGATCCTTCTTCCATGTGGCTATCAAACTGTACAACTCCTCCCCCCCCCTTCTAGCGTGGGGTAGACTGAGACTGAGACTGACCCCCTCCCCAAACTTTGCACATCCACAGCTTTCCACTCATCACTTTAGAAACATAGAAACATTGAAAATAGGTGCAGGAGTAGAGGCCATTCGGCCCTTCGAGCCTGCACCGCCATTCAATATGATCATGGCTGATCATCCAACTCAGTATCCTGTACCTGCCTTCTCTCCATACCCCCTGATCCCTTTAGCCACAAGGGCCACATCTAACTCCCTCTTAAATATAGCCAATGAACTGTGGCCTCAACTACCTTCTGCTGCAGAGAATTCCACAGATTCACCACTCTCTGTGTGAACATTTAATGTTTCATGTATTTTGTGTTGGCTGTAGGCAGATCGATTTCCCTCCTGGGATAAATAATGTTCTGCTGTATTGTATTATAACTACCCATTAACACCAGGCCCCCGTTCAACCCAATTTGTTTAATTCTTCCCACATCTCCATCACTGTGGTTCCACTTCCATCTCAGACGTGGCTTAGCCCAGAGTGACCAGTCACACATTCGGGAGACTTTGATTCATGCATCTCCATGTTTCCACTTCCCTGCTCTGCAAGAGTATCATGGAAGATCTACAGACAATGTCCAGGTCATTAGATCAAAACGGGTGCTCAAATGATCTCACATATAATGAATTACTCTGGATTGTTGGCTGCGTACGGCAACAATGGTTCATTGTGAGGGCCCTTTTATTTAATTAATTCGACATTTAATCTGTTTTTTGGATGTTGGCCGAGATTTTGTGCACAAGTTCTGAATGCAGCTGTTCCTCTCTGGTTAACGTTTGCCAAGTGTCCATTATTAGATGGACCAGTGGTGGAAGGACGTGCCTAAATAAACGGCACAATGAGATGATCGATGACAAGAGGGTGTTTGCCCCACAGCATCATGCAATACACAAATAGTACACTCACAATATGTGTAGGAAAGAACTGCAGGTGCTGCTTTAAGTAAGTAAGTAAGTTTAATGGCCAAGTATTCACATACAAGGAATTTGCCTTGGTGCTCCGCCCACAAGTAACAACAGTGACAGTTACGAATGACTCAGAAAACCCTAAACATTAATAATAATAAAACATTAATGATAAAACACCATTGTGAACCAACAAAATACCAGATCAAAAGTTTATACCAGATTAGAAGATTGAGGGGGGATCTTATAGAAATTTACAAAATTCTTAAGGGGTTGGATAGGCTAGATGCAGGAAGATTATTCCCGATGTTGGGGAAGTCCAGAACAAGGGGTCACACAGTTTAAGCATAAGGGGGAAATCTTTTAGGACCGAGATGAGAAAAACATTTTTCACACAGAGAGTGGTGGATCTGTGGAATTCTCTGCCACAGAAGGTAGTTGAGGCCACAGTTCATTGGCTATATTTAAGAATGAGTTAGATGTGGCCCTTGTGGCTAAAGGGATCAAGGGGTATGGAGAGAAGGCAGGTACAGGATACTGAGTTGGATGATCAGCCATGATCATATTGAATGGCGGTGCAGGCTCGAAGGGCCGAATGGCCTACTCCTGCACCTATTTTCTATGCTTCTATGTTTCTATCAAAGGGAGGCTACAGATTTTTGGCTGTTGAGTAGGTATCGAAGGTAGACTCAAAATGCTGGAGTATCTCAGCGGGCCAGGCAGCATCTCTGTAGAGAAGGGATGGCCACCTATACCTTCTCTCCAGAGATGCTGCCCGTCCCGCTGAGATACTCCAGCATTTTGTGTCTGTATTCTAGTACACACTTACAACATGTACTGTGTGATTTCATACCAGTATCTAATATCACCAGCCCATAACTTCAACCACTACATGAAGTCGCCCATGTAGGCAATGCTCCCCTGATGTACAGCTGTCCCATGCTGTCAAAGCTTTGATAGAGTATTGACTATCCAATTGAAAATGAAATTGCTTTTATAGATTCTTCCACATGGTGTCCATTTGAAAATGAAATTGTGTGCTCTGAACCCAACAGGTGAGACTGAACTTAATTTTTAATGTTCTGTAAATCCCTATAATCTCTCATTAAGAGTATAGACTGTCTCAAATTGGCCAATTGAGAAGTGTTGTGTTGTGTAGAGTCCCGGCACCATGCAATTGTGAATGCTTTGTTACTATTGACCTCTGTGAAATACCAGAGTCCAACATTATGTGCGCACCATTTGATATCCAGTTTTATTTAGAAACCAGTCTTAACAAATTGCTATCTTATCCTTTGTCAGGTTTATTGCAAGCTATGCTGAATGAATTCAATCACATGACTATCTCTAACAAAGTCAATCTGAAGTACAAGGCCATTTGTCCCAGATAAAATGACACAGAGTACTGGAGTAACTCAGCGGGTCAGGCAGCATCTGTGGAGAACATGGATAGGTGACGTTTCACAGAGTGCTGGAGTAACTCAGTGGGTCAGGCAGCATCTGTGGAGAACATGGATAGGTGACGTTTCACAGAGTGCTGGAGTAACTCAGCGGGTCAGGCAGCATCTGTGGAGAACATGGATAGGTGATGTTTCACAGAGTGCTGGAGTAACTCAGTGGGCCAGGCAGCATCTGTGGAGAACATGGATAGGTGACGTTTCACAGAGTGCTGGAGTAACTCAGCGGGTCAGGCAGCATCTGTGGAGAACATGGATAGGTGACGTTTCACAGAGTGCTGGAGTAACTCAGTGGGCCAGGCAGCATCTGTGGAGAACATGGATAGGTGACGTTTCACAGAGTGCTGGAGTAACTCAGCGGGTCAGGCAGCATCTGTGGAGAACATGGATAGGTGACGTTTCAGACTGCCCCCCCTCCCCATCTCCCCTGCAATCAGTCTGCAGGTGTCTGACTCAAAATGTAACCTGTCCACTACCTCCACCGAGGCTGCCTCCTGCATTTTGTGTTTGGAGTGTCGATTGGATCATGCCATGGATTTTATTTTCTTCCCTATTGAAGGTTTCATGCAGCTGCAATGCTGCTTGTGGGACTATTGCAACTCTAATGCTGCTCGTTGAAGGTCTGTTGCAGCTGCAACGCTGCCCACTTTAAGGCTGCAAACAAGAATGCACCAGGGCAGATGCTGGACAACAGCGTGGCAGCAGGTGGAGCTGCTGTTTAATTGTGCTTCTGCTCACACGGGGAACAATTGATTTCCATGTCTCTGCTTATTCTTGTCCGTTTCGATCACTAGTTCCCTTTCTTGCCGGTAAACCTTCCTAATCCTCTGCACATCACAGCCTACCTGATGTCAAAAAGCAGCGCTGCATCGCAGGCTGATGAAAGAAGTTCTCAGCCAACACTGCAACATGAGTGGAGAACTCATAAATCCTGCTGGAACCACTGAGACCGGGGTTCGTGCGGCTGCAAACAGGCTCAGCGTTGAGCCGGGCTCCACTGTAGGGGCCAGTCAATGTAGCTCGAGCAAAATCAATCATAAGAAAAGAGTGGACTATCGGCAGCAGAGTCGCTGAGTCCCGATCCACAGCCTGCCCTTGCCCCACTGACTGGCATCAGCCGGTCGTTTAGCTGACTGCTTCTCCAAGCCTCACAGCCCCCGGAGGTGGAACTTAAACCGTGTCAGATACACTGCTGAAGATCATTGATTCCTATGTCAGAGTCTGTGGATTAGGCACTGAGCAACAAGGAGAACGCACGGTTTAACTCCTTCACTGCTGGTTATCATCCACCGCCTGAGCTTATTCTAACTACCAGTGCACCTTAGGTTCACGAGATTGATCCCTGGGATGGCGGGACTGTCATATGAGGAAAGATTGAAAAGACTAGGCTTGTATTCACTGGAGTTTAGAAGGATGAGGGGGAATCTTATAGAAACATATAAAATTACAAAAGGACTGGACAAGCTAGATGCAGGAAAAATGTTCCCAATGGTACACAAAAAAGCTGGAGAAACTCAGCGGGTGCAGCAGCATCTATGGAGCGAAGGAAATAGGCAACGTTTCGGGCCGAAACCCTTCTTCAGACTGATGTTCCCAATGTTGGGCGAGTCCAGAACCAGGGGCCACAGTCTTAGAATAAAGGGAAGGCCATTTAAGACTGAGGTAGGAAAAAACTTTTCCACCCAGAGAGTTGTGAATGTGTGGAATTCCCTGCCACAGAGGGCAGTGGAGGCCAAGTCACTGGATGGATTTAAGAGAGAGTTAGCTAGAGCTCTAGGGGCTAGTGGAGTCAAGGGATATGACTTGACGTGATCAAGCTTTTCCCTTTGAGAATAGGGAAGATTCAAACAAGAGGACATGACTTCAGAATTAAGGGACAGAAGTTTAGGGGTAACATGAGGGGGAACTTCTTTACTCAGAGAGTGGTCGCGGTGTGGAATGAGCTTCCAGTGGAAGTGGTGGAGGCAGGTTCGTTGGTATCATTTAAAAATAAATTGGATAGGCATATGAATGAGAAGGGAATGGAGGGTTATGGTATGAGTGCAGGCAGGTGGGACTAAGGGAAAAAAGTTGTTCGGCACGGACTTGTAGGGCCGAGATGGCCTGTTTCCGTGCTGTAATTGTTATATGGTTATATGGGGAGAAGGCAGGCACGGGTTATTGATAGGGGACGATCAGCCATGATCACAATGAATGGCGGTGGTGGCTCGAAGGGCCGAATGGCCTCCTCCTGCACCTATTATCTATGTTTCTATGTTACAGGTCAACAATAGAGCGACAGGCTGCCATGGTGGAAAGGGCAAAGTATCTATCCCCTCCACACCTAATGGGCCTGTCCAACTTACGCCATTTTCTGGGCTACTACAGGCGACTGTGCTAAATTTTCAACATGTTGAAAAATTGTCTGTGTCAGTGGTGACCATGTTTGCTGGTGTAGTTATTGTTGTAGGTTATCGCCAAGTGTCGCAGGTGAATTCCATTAAAACTAATCCCTGGCAGTCGCCTAAAGAGTGGCCTAAGTGGGACAGGCCCTTAACCTGCATATTTACCAGGCTCTTGCACTCATTCAAGTCAAGTGTTGCAGCGGGTAGAGCTGCTGCCTCACAGCACCAGAGACCCCGGCTTGTTCTTGTCCTTGGGTGCTGTCAGTGTGGAGTTTGCACGTTCTCCCTGTGACCGCATGGGCTACCTCCGGGTGCTCCGGATTTCTCCCACATAGAAACAGAGAAAATAGGTGCAGGAGTAGGCCATTCGGCCCCTTCGAGCCAGCACCGCCTTTCAATATGATCATGGTTGATCATCCAAAATCAGTACTCCGTTCCTGCTTTCTCCACATATCCCCTGATTCCATTAGCCCTACGAGCTATTTCTTCCTTGAATACATCTGAAACACATGCAGTTATGTCGAGTAGTCGACCCGAAACGTCACCCATTCCTTCTCTCCAGAGATGCTGCCTGTCCCGCTGAGTTACTCCAGCTTTTTGTGTCCATCTCCCTGAATTACAACTGAGTAGAGAATAGCTACTGCATTATTCTGCTGGTATGGAACTCAATGTAAAAACGCTTAACCTGTCCTGATCTCACACTCTCTGTTCTGTTAAGTAGGTGCACCTGTCACAATACTCTGTTAGCAGGATTTGGTAACATTCAGCCAAGCTGCAAAATAATTTCAAAACGTAGAAACTGCAGATGCTGGTTTACAAAAAAGGACACAGAGTGCTGGAGTAACTCAGCGGGTGCAGCAGCATCTGTGGAGAACATGGATAGGTGACGTTTCACAGAGTGCTGGAGTAACTCAGCGGGTCAGGCAGCATCTGTGGAGAACATGGATAGGTGACGTTTTGAGTCGCGTCCCATCTTCAGTATCGAGCCCTGGCTGAATTGGAATTGGTTCCTCTGGTCCCGAAATAGCGATGAGGATTTAAGTTTGGAAAGTGAGATACTAGATTTTCTCAATGGAAACCAAGTGCTTTGTGTTATTTTTCTCTGCAAGTGCTGCGTTCTATTGACTTTCCTTTAGCGTGTGATGCATAGCCTGTTTCAGCTTCCCTTGGCAAGATCTGACTGATCACACCCACTCAGTTGTTAGAGGCATGACACAAGATGCTAAGTCCTGATCATGTCACAACGCACACAGTAGGAATCGTGTTCAAGCTCTAATGGCATGTCTGTTGATCCTTCACTCATCTCCAGTTTTCAGTGATGCAATATTGTCAGCTAGATCCACTAAAAATCTGCACCCCTGTGCCCAAAACCCCTCCACCCCCCCAGTCCCTACACATTCTCAACTCATTTGTAATGGCTTTAGTTAAGTTTAGTTTAGAGATACAGCGCGGAAACAGGCCCTTCGGCCCACCGAGTCCACACCGACCAGCGATCCCTAACACTAACACTATCCTACACACGCTAGGGCACCCGTAGTCGGGATGGGACCCAGGTCTCTGGCGCTGCATTCGCTGTAAGGCAGCAACTCTACCACTGTGCCACCATGCTGTTCTTCATCACTGATGGGCCGTGGGCGATTGGCGACCATTTTCAACCCCAGAGAGAGATTCCAACTCGCATAACAACATTTTAACTTTGTGTAGGTACGAACTGCAGATGCTGCTTTAAACCAAAGACACAAAGTGCTGGAGTAACTCAGCGGGACAGGCAGCATCTCTGGAGAGAAGGAATGGGTGACTTTTTGGGTCGAGACCCTTCTTCAGACTGAGGAAAATTCTCAACCCATAACATTATCTATTCCTTCTCTCCAGAGATGCTGCCTGTCCCGCTGAGTTACTCCAGCACTTTGTGCCTAACGGTTTTATTTTGGTCGACTTACACATTGTGGTGATGTAGGTGGTTTAGAACGTCTTCTTAAATGTCGGGATTAGCCTGTTCATAAGCCTGGGGACTGAGTGGGATGCATGGGTGTGTGTGTGTGTGTGTGTGAATGGGTCTCACTCAGCCTGGAGTAACAACTTCTGGTAGCCAATGCTGTTCCCTTCTGCTTCTGAATGGATGCTGCTGCCACATTGGAACAAAGAGGTCCTTCTGCAGTTGTACAGGGCCCTAGTGAGACCACACCTGGAGTATTGTGTCCAGTTTTGGTCCCCTAATTTGAGGAAGGACATTCTTGCTACTGAGGGAGTACAGCGTAGGTTTACCAGGTTAATTCCCGGGATGGCGGGACTGTCATATGTTGATAGAACGGAGCGGCTGGGCTTGTACACTCTGGAGTTTAGAAGGATGAGAGGGAATCCTATTGAAGCATATAATATTATTAAGGGTTTGGACACGCTAGAGGCAGGAAACATGTTCCCGATGTTGGGGGAGTCCAGAACCAGGGGCCACAGTTTAAGAATAAGGGGCAAGTCATTTAGAACGGAGACGAGGAAACACTTTTTCACACAGAGAGTTGTGAGTCTGTGGAATTCTCTGCCTCAGAGGGCGGTGGAGGCCGGTTCTCTGGATACTTTCAAGAGAGAGCTTTTAAAGATAGCGGAGTCAGGGGATATGGGGAGAAGGCAGGAACGGGGTACTGATTGTGGTTGATCAGCCATGATCACATTGAATGGCGGTGCTGGCTCGAAGGACCAAATGGCCTACTCCTGCTCCTATTGTCTATTTGTAGCAGGCACAGCCAAACATCCTCCGTGATCCTATTATCATTGCTCTTCAGATTGGAGCTTGTGAGCCAACTGCGCTGCCTAATAACTTGGACTCAATCCATTTGTTATTAAAGCTGAACACAAATCTATCCTGGAGTGGGTGTTTGAAGAATTCACTAATGTTGTAATTGGTGGATAAATCTTTCAGTGTAACAATATGTTATGTGACTCTTCCTCCCATTGTCTGATTCCTCATGCCAAGATTCCAACGCTGCTGTTTCAAATAGTCGTGAATGGGAACAGCGTTCTGGATCTCACACTGAGCTTGGCTTGCAGTGGGTGGTGGTTGATATGGTTGTAAGCACTGGCTTGTGCGTTGAGGGATATGTGTGGAACATGGGCAAATGGGACATCTTGGTCAACATGGTCAAGTTGGGCTGAAGGGTCTGTCTCCATGGTGTCCAGCTCGTTGACTCTGTGCATCTACGTCATAACGTTACACACTTGTGTGACTTATTTACACATTGTACCACACTCTGTGCCTTGGTGTGTGGGGGGAGGGGCTTCTCACAATCCTCCCGTGTAGACACCTCTCACTCATTGCACACTGCAAGGTCCTGCAGATGTCTTAAGGGGTTGGACAGGCTAGATGCAGGAAGATTGCTCCCGATGTTGGGGAAGTCCAGGACAAGGGGTCACAGCTTAAGGATAAGGGGGAAATCCTTTAAAACCGAGATGAGAAGAACTTTTTTCACACAGAGAGTGGTGAATCTCTGGAACTCCCTGCCACAGAGGGTAGTCGAGGCCAGTTCATTGGCTATATTTAAGAGGGAGTTAGATGTGGCCCTTGTGGCTAAGGGGATCAGAGGGTATGGAGAGAAGGCAGGTACGGGATACTGAGTTGGATGATCAGCCATGATCATATTGAATGGCGGTGCAGGCTCGAAGGGCCGAATGGCCTACTCCTGCACCTAATTTCTATGTTTCTATGTTTCTATGACTCCATAGCTGGCCTGGCTGTCTGAAGAAGGGTCTCGGCCCGAAACGTCACCCGTTCCTTCTCCCCAGAGACATTGCCTGTCCCGCTGAGTTACTCCAGCACTCTGTAAAACGTCACCCATTCCTTCTCTCCAGAGATGCTGCCTGTCCCGCTGAGTTACTCCAGCACTCTGTAAAACGTCACCCATTCCTTCTCTCCAGAGATGCTGCCTGTCCCGCTGAGTTACTCCAGCATTTTGTGTCTGTCTTCGATTTAAACCAGCATCTGCAGTTCCTTCCGACACCCGCTCGGGCAACATATCCCAGATTTCAACCACTGTTTGAAATAAATGGCCCCTGAGACCTCCTTTGGCCTGACTGTCTCGGTAGTCCTGGTGATCGCAGGAAGATTGTTTACCAACAGTAATGAACAAACAACTCACACAGACTAATTTAAAAAATATGCACTGTGAATATTTATATTGCAGCTGCAGTAAATATTATTTAAACAAGAAAATAATTGCCTTTGGGAGAGAGTGAGGAGCGGCAGATTATGTGTATCCTCCACTGCCCAGCTCAGACTGGATCTTACAGACAGCGGCACATGCTCTGATATCGAGACTGATAGCGAATCTTGGACAAAAAGCAAACTGCTGGAGGAACTCAGCGGGTCAGGCAGATATTATTTAAGGTTAAAACCCTTCCTCCATCAGTCTGAAGAAGGCTCCCGACCCAAAACATCCTCTGCCCATTTCCCTCCACAGATGCTGCCTGACCCGCTGAGTTCCTCCTGCAGTAGAAACAAGGAACTGCAGACACACACAAAAAAAGCGCAGAGTGCTGGAGTAACTCAGAGGGTCAGGGAGCATTTCTGGAGCACATGGATAGGAGCTGTTCTGGGTCGGGACCCTTCTTAAGATAAGTTGTGGGATGAGGAAAGGCTGCTGGAAGATAGGAGAGGCAGGACAGAGGGGTCTCGACCTGAAACTTCTCTCCAGAGATGCTGCCTGTCCTACTGAGTTCTTTGTGTCTGTCTTAGGCAATAGGTGGGTGTAGTTGGGTCAGTTTTACCTATTCCCTGCTCAGCTTTGTCCTGCCCCTCCTCCCTTTTCCAGCTTTCTCCCCCCTCCCCCTCCCTCACCCCCTCCCCTTACAATCACTCCTCCAGCCATTTGCTTCTGGTTCTCAGATGCAGATGTGCCTGGATCACAGTGACCACTCTCCCCGTGAGAGAGGACAGAAGGAGAGACGGAGGCGTCTCAGGGAATGACTTCCCAGATTACTGGCAGGAGGCAGCGTCACAGAGCGGAGCCATGAAGCCAAGCTGTGTTGTTTGCGGAGTGTTTCATGTTGATTCTGGGTGAATGAATGACAATGTTCTCTCTCTAACACTATCATATCTCAGCTGACTGAGCACAGAAATATGTTTTCAAATGGATTTCAGAAGTATTTACTCACATATTCACTTTGAGTTGAGTCGTTGAGTGGAACATTAACCTGACAGTTTAGCTGCTGGTTCTCTCTCTGGCTATATGTTTACCCAGATACAAGGGGGCCTGCAGTGCCTGATCAGCCCCCACCCCCTGTAGGTATGTGTCAGGCTCCGTACAGACATGGGGAGAATGTACAAACTCCATACAGGCAGCGCCTGTAGTCGGGATCGAACCCGGCATTCGCTGTGAGGCAGCAACTCTACCGCTGCACCAACGTGCCGCCTACGATGGGCTGAATGGCCTGTTCCTGTGCTGTACAACTCCATGGCTGTAAGCTGAACTCTGCATGCCTGCCAAAGACCCATCTCTCTCCCCAAATAAACCCTCCTTGCTTATCACGTTTCTACACTGGACAATATTCATTGCCTCTTTAAGAAGAGTTCAAAAGACTCGCCGCCCTCTGAGATAGTAAATTGCACTTCATAACTAATGGTGCACAGCTGGCAAAGCCACTGCCTCACAGCACCAGATCCAGGTTCGATTCTGACCTCGGGTGCTGTCTGTGTGGAGTTTGCATGTTCTCCGTGTGACCGAGTGGGTTTACTCCGGGTGATCCGGCTTCCTCCCACATCCCGTGCGGGATTGTCGGTTAATTGGCCGTCTGTAAATTGTTCCTAGTGTGTGTAGGGAGTGGATGGGACAGTGGGATAATGTAGAACTGGGAAGGGAGAGAGAGGGAGGGAAAACAAGGTTTACTTAAAGGGTTACTATACCCTGTCCATCTCAGACTCAAACATAGAAACATAGACAATAGGTGTAGGAATAGGCCATTCGGCCCTTCGAGCCTGCACCGCCATTCAATATGATCATGGCTGATCATCCAACTCAGTATCCTGTACCTGCCTTCTCTCCATACTCACTGATCCCTTTAGCCACAAGGGCCACATCTAACTCCCTCTTAAATATAGCCAATGAACTGTGGCCTCAACTACCTTCTGTGGCAGAGAATTCCAGAGATTCACCACTCTCTGTGTAAAAAATGTTTTTCTCATCTCGGTCCTAAAAGACTTCCCCCTTATCCTTAAACTGGAGGATAGTCTCAATTTCTTTGGAAAATTACAAATCCAACAACCCTCTAGAAGTTTGACATTGCCCACGACAAAGCAACCTGCTTAATCCCCCCACCCCACCACCACCACCACCTGGCCTGTGTTGGTCTTCCAGCGTGTATCAGCAATGCATGAATGATTGACCACATCAGTTGTGAGGTGGTGAATTCTCCCCTTCACCAGTGAGGATTGGAGGGAAGTGAAGCTGGCACGAGGCAGGATTTGTTGGCATGTTACTATTGTGTTGTTCACAGTGCAGTGGTCCTGTGCCTATTAGCCCAAGGACTTGCATGTACATTAACACACCCACAAATATCCTCAGCAACACCAAGGCTGACATGTGGACAGAGACAAATAACGAGAGTGACACAGACTGACTGGGACATAATCAGAAGAAATATCTATTTGGTTGTAATAACACACAAAGACATGTTAATGGAAGAATAAAGATGTACAGGAACAGGGGCAGGCAGAGACATGGATTCACACAGATGGCTGGAGACACAGGCCAGCAGTGACATTAACAGGTACTCAAACTGGTAAAGACATAACTGTCAGCATGGAGATGATGACAACACTGACTGGTTGATGGATGCACAAAAATGCACGCAGAACCCAGGCAGAAATACCAGCAGGAGCATGTGGAGACCCAGATAGAGAGAGAGGAGGACTCGGAGAGGAAGATACAGCCAGAGGAACAAAGCAGCATGGAAAATTAACACATACAGCTCCAGACGCAGACATGTGCAGCCTGCCACCTTGCTCAGGACAAATCAACCTGTTGTGATGTAAAATAAGCGGAACATTTCAATATCCACAGGTGGGGGGAGTTTACATGATGTCCATCTACATTTGGGGCAAAGAAAAGGAATTCTGTGACGTCTCGAGCTGGGAATGACAATTTGATGGGACGAACTATTTGTCAATGTGACAACAAGGAAAGCGGTTTACAAGTTGCTGTGTAAGCACAGGGGCCACCTCCTTCATTCATTCTGTCACAGACGGACGAGATTGGCCAAATACATTGGTCAAATGAGTTTGGCCACAAATACATTGGCCATCTAGTTTCAACTCAACAGAGCGGAATAGAATCGAGTTTTTATCCAGAGCTGATTTTAATGATTCAGGCTGCGCAGAACTGGGAAATATTCTTCCCACTGTTGTTCAATATCATCTCCCTGGTTAGTTCAAGTGTTTATTAGAGAGTAAATGATAACAGATTGTAGGCAGAGGAGGAAGATTATTGTGGCGTTGCCAGAGGGGCCAGAGACTTTATTCATTGTGATGTGATATTGTTCCATCTTCTTTCATTTTTCGTGCCGTTGTGCATTCATCATCAAAGATAGGAAGTCAATGCTAAACGATAGAACATTGTCCCTTCCTGAGCTGCTTAGACACAGAACAAAATTCCCTCTTCACTGTCCCACTCCTAGGGCAGGGCAGCATGTGCTTGTACAAAGACAATCTCCCATTCCACACTGCCCTGTCTCCCATAGAAGGGAGAGGGAGCATGGATCAAATATTACACAAATGAATACAGAGCAACAAAGATATTGCCAATAGTGGTAAAGATTGCTCAGTCCATAGACACAAGATACTGGAGTAATTCAGTGGAATGGATAACATCTCTGGAGAGAAGGAATGGGTGACGTTTCGTGTCTAGACTCTTCCCCCCGAGTCTCGACCCAAAACGGTCACTCATTCCTTCTCTCCAGAGATGCTGCCTGAGTTACTCCAGCATTTTGTGTTCCAGGCTCTTGCCCAGTCCATCACAGGTACTGCCCTCCCCAACAATGAAGGGATCTACAGGAGTCGCTGCCTCAAAAAGGCAGCCAGCATCATCAGAGACCCACACCACCCTGGCCACGCTCTCATCTCGCTGCTACCATCGGGAGGAAGGTACAGGAGCCTGAAAACCGTGACCTCCAGGTTCAAGAACAGCTTCTTCTCAACAACCATCAGTCTCTTGGACACTGCACGACACTGACCTCTATCCTACTTCAGCAACTATGATCTACTGTGGACTTTTGCATTAGTTGCTCTACGTAATCCAGTAATTACCCAGACATTTGCCGCGTCTGGCTACGGGCTATTACCCATATTATTAATGTAGTATTTATTGTTACATATTTATCTGTGTTTTATTATTTTTTTATTTTTTTAAATAATTTTATTTATTAGAAGTAGTGTACATTACAATAATCTAAGCCAAAAATGACCATACATTTCCTGTACCACTTCATATTTTAAACTTTAAAAAGAAGAAAAGTAAAGAGAGTTAAATAGAATAGTAGGTAGACAAAAATGTTGGAGAAACTCAGCGGGTGCAGCAGCGTCTATGGAGCGAAGGAAATAGGCGACGTTTCGGGCCGAAACCCGGAAGGAAATAGGCAACGTTTCGGGCCGAAACCCTTCTTCAGACTGATGGGGGGGGGTGGGGGGGAGAAGGTAGTGTTCACTCTACACCTCCATCCCCCACCAGGATGGCCTCAAAGCCCTCTGGTTCTTCCTCGAGCAGAGGAGCAACCTATACCCAGCCACTGACACCCTCCTCCGCCTAGCGGAGTTGGTCCTCACCCTCAACAAATTTACGTTTGACTCCTCCTATTTCCTCCAACACAAGGCGTAGCTATGGGCACACGCATGGGCCCCAGCTACGCCTGCCTCTTTGTCGGGTACGTTGAACAATCCTTGTTCAATACGTACCAGGGCCCCATCCCCGACCTCTATCTCCGTTACATTGACGACTGCTTTGGGGCCACCTCCTGCACCCACACACAACTGACTGACTTCATCCACTTCACCAGCTTCCTTCTCCCCCCCCATCCCCCATCAGTCTGAAGAAGGGTTTCGGCCCAAAACGTCGCCTATCTCCTTCGCTCCATAGATGCTGCTGCACCCGCTGAGTTTCTCCAGCATTTTTGTGTACCTTCGATCTTCCAGCATCTGCAGTTCCTTCTTGAACACTAAATAGAATAGTAAGTGTGTGAAAGAGTCCCTTAGAAACGAAAAATTCAAAAAAGAGTTAAGAAGCAGGCCATAGAAAAAGAAAAAGAGAAAAAGAAAACAGAAGATATATTAAAAGTAAAAAAAAGAGATAAAAGGGATATACCAACTTTGTGTTTTATTCTCAATGCCCCTTTAAGGCTGCAGCAAGGAAGAACACAATAGTTCCATTGGTGGTGCATATGTCAATGAAACAGTCTTGAATCTCCCTGGTGACCACGTTGCCCAGCAGTGTGAGGGCCAGAAGCTGTGTCCTCACTGTCCTGGGCCACCCCGGGCAAGGACAGCACCTGCGTGCAATCAGTGGGCAGAACAGTTGCAGGTGGGGCTTGGGGAGAGGGAGAGGTGGGCGTGGAACTGGGACATGGACTCTTTTCCCACAGCTTTTACCAGAGGTTGGAGAGGAAGAGTTTGAAGAGAAGGTCAAATGAAGAGTGATGTTTCATCAGACACTCACTCCCAGGGCCGGCTGGGACAAGCGGGGTATGAAACAGTCAAAGATAATTGTTGCTGTGTGGTCTGGTGATACGTGTGCTGTTTGATGTCATGTCCCTGTGTCTGTGGTCACATTTACGGTTGGATGTTGAGCAGATTCTCCAGAAACAGACTGGATAAATGTGAACAGATTGTCAAAGCTGCCACAGCCGGACATAAAAACAGTTTTTATCCACGAGTAGTTGCTCTACTCAACAGCCAACAATCTGTAGCCTCCCTTTGATCTGGTATTTTGTTGGTTCACATGCTTGATCAATGGTGTTTTATCATTAATGTTTTATTATTATTAATGTTTCGTGTTCTCTGAGTCATTCGTAACTGTCACTGTATGTCATGTTGTTACTTGTGGGCGGAGCACCAAAGCAAATTCCTTGTATGTGAATACCTGGCCAATAAACTTACTTACTTACTTATATGAAATGGGAAATGATAGAGTGGACAAAGACATTGATTTGTCCATCCTAACCTTGTACTAGGCACAATAGTTTAGTTTAGTTTAGAGATACAACGCGGAAACAGGCCCTGCAGCCCACCGAGTCGACCAGCGATCTACGGACATTAACCGACACACACTAGGGACAATTTTACATTTACACCAAGCCAATTAACCTACAAACCCGCACGTCTTTGGAGTGTGGGAGGAAACCGGAGATCTCGGAGGTTACCCACGCAGGTCACGGGGAGAACGTGCAAACTCCGTACAGACAGCACCCGTAGTCGGGATCGAACCCGGGTCTCTGGCGCTGCAAGCTCTGTAAGGCAGCAACTCTACCGCTGCACCACCATACAAGCCTTCTTTTTAGTAAAGAAGAAATCCCTCGTGTTCTCCAACGCTCGCCCATCCCAGCTCGAGAAACGGTTACAGCTTTCTGGAAGCGATGCAGGGTGGCACAGTAGAACTGCTGACCCACAGCGCCAGAGATCCAGGTTACATCCTGAGCTCGGGTGCTGTCTGTGTGGAGTTTGCACACTCTTCGTGTCACCGCGTGGGTTTACTCCGGTTTCCTCTCACATCCCAAAGGCGTAGAGGTTAATCGGTACTCTATAAATCGCCCCTTGTGTGTGGAGCAAGTTAGTGAGGAAGTGGGATAAAATAAAACTACTGTGACCTCCAGGTTCGAGAACAGCTTCTACCAAACCACCATCAGGATCTTGAACAGCACTAACAACTATCCATCCTACTAGAGCAACTATGATCTACTGTGGACTTATGCACCATGTGATTCAGTATTTGTCCAGACATTTGCCCGGTCCGGCTATGGAAAGTGGGATAGCATAAAACTAGTGTGAACGGGTGATCGATAGTCAGCATGGTGGGCCGAAGGGCCTGCGTCCATTCTGTATTTCCATACAAAACAAAATATTCCTGTGGACAAAAATGCTGGAGAAACTCAGCGGGTGAGGCAGCATCTATGGAGTGAAGGAATAGGTGACGTTTCAGGTCGAGACCCTTCCGGGTGAAGGAATAGGTGACGTTTCGGGTCGAGACCCTTCCGGGTCTCGACCCGAAACGTCACCTATTCCTTCGCTCCATAGATGCTTCCTGGTCTCGACCCGAAACGTCACCTATTCCTTCGCTCCATAGATGCTGCCTCACCCGCTGAGTTTCTCCAGCATTTTTGTCTACCTTCGATTTTTCCAGCATCTGCACAGTTCCTTCTTAAATATTCCTGCAGCCCTTCAGCAACCTCCCCAGTCAGAGGGGAAATCACAGAGTTTGAGTTCCTGTCATTAACTGTGATTGTGGTGCTGGGAAGGTAATAAAATGCTCCTGTTAAATGTCACCTTTCGTGACCTTCAGTCATCTGGAATCACTTAATATTCAATCAACTACTTCTAAAATATAACTGCTATTATGTAGGACAGTATTGCAGCAATTTACTGATGACAAGTGTCTGCAAAGACCAGTGTGTTAATGGGCAGATAACTACTTTATGGTTCAGACACCAGGGAGAATTACTGCTCTGGAGTTAATCTCCTAGTCCTTTTATTCATCTGAGAGAATGGAACTGAGGAGTCTGACGCCTCGTCCAAGAGTTGCTACGTTTATTGAGTGCCGGACAGGAATTGTGTTCACAGGCAGGAATGCTGCCCGCTGTGCCAGTCATGACCCTTCCATATCTCCAGTGTCCCTCTCCCCTGACTCTCAGTCTGAAGAAAGGTCTCGACCCATTCCTTCTCTCCAGTGATGCTGCCTGTCCCGCTGAGTTACTCCAGCTTTTTGTGTCTATCCTCGGTGTAAACCAGCATCTGCCGTCCCTTCCGACAGTCGTGGTATTTGTCTGACAAGGGTTAACGTTGACGTTTCGTTGAGTATCCCCACACAACAGCTCTCTTTTCTTAGCATTCATTACTCGGTTGAGATGATGAACATGGATCAACACAGAAGAACATAACCCCCTCCCCAATCTTTGCCCATCTCCAATCCTCCAAGTCTGAAGAAGGGTTTCGGGCCGAAATGTTGCCTATTTCCTTCGCTCCATAGATGCTGCTGCACCTGCTGAGTTCCTCCAGCAATTTTGTCTACCCCCAATCCTGGATCTTCCACTCCATTCGTCACTCTAATGTCATCTACCTTGTTGTGTTTTTAAAACCAATTTCCCTCCTGGGTTAAAGAAAGTTCCATCGTAGTGTATTGTAAGTGATGGGGGTGGGCTACAGGTCACGTGGGCCCCACCATTCAGTAAGATCGTGGCTGACCCAGGCTTGGTCTGCACCCCACTTCCCAACCTGCCAGCCATGGGCCTTGTCTCTCCGTTGACTCTCTGCTACTCAGCTCTGACTGCTTTTGTTACTGCATCGATGTTGGTATCTCCTGACCAAAGGGAGCATCAGTGTTTAAGAAGGAACTGCAGATGCTGGAAAATCGAAGGTAGACAAAATTGCTGGGGAAACTCAGCGGGTGCAGCAGCATCTATGGAGCGAGGGAAATAGGCAACGTTTCGGGCCGAAACCCTTCCTCAGACTGATGGGGGGGATGGGGGGGGGGTGGGGGGGATGGGGGGGGGTGGGGGGGGGGGGGAGAAGAAAGGCGGGGAGAAGAAAGAAGAAAGGGAGCATCAGTGTGTTCCCCAGGTGATCTTTGTGTGTGTGTGGGGGGGGGGGGGGGGGGGGGGGGGGTGAATTACACTGAGACAGTTGATAGGCTGCTTCTTAAGATCATAAGTGATAGGAATAGAATTAGGCCATTCGGCCCATCAAGTCTACTCTTGTGGCTAAAGGGATCAGGGGGTATGGCGAGAAGGCAGGTACCGGATACTGAGTTGGATGATCAGCCATGATCATATTGAATGGCGGTGCAGGCTCGAAGGGCCGAATGGCCTCCTCCTGCACCTATTTTCTATGTTACTATGTTTCTATGGCTGATCTATCTCTCCCTCCTAACCCCATTCTCCTGCCTTCTCCCCATAACTTCTGACACCCGTACTAATCAATTCACATGCTCTTCATCTTTATTCTGAAGATGTTGAGGAAGAACAGTTTGTTCAATTTAAGCAACAAAAGGACAATTTAAGCCAGATCCAAGCCAGCAGTCTAGCAGTTAGTGAATAATGGGATTTTAAAGGCACATAATCAGCCAATTAGCATTGGCAATAGTGTGAATAGTTAATAGTTGGGTAATAAATGCTCGCTGATATTAGTTTAGTGACGTTGTGACTGCAGGTATCCCATTAAGCTCTCATTCGACCATTGTATCGTTTATCTGTGGCTATTGTTGCTGAATCTTACAGCTCTATCTGCAATGAATGAATGGTCTTGAGGGAGGAGCGGGGCTCAATGTGGCATCATTGATCGGGATGGACGAGCAGATTGCTACAACTTCCAGAGGCCACCATCCACAACCCAGCATTGATGAGTATCCACATCATCGTCTGTCAGTGAAGTTCTGCTCCCTTTCCTCCTTCAACCCTCAAACAATATAACGGAAACAACCTTGATGCCTGTGTCAAAACAGACAACTAAATATCACATGAACATCATGCGTACGAGTTTGTAAAATATGGAGCTGTTGTCAGTCTGAAGAAGGGTTTCGGCCCGAAAGGTTGCCTATTTATATATATATATTTGGTGTATATATTTATATTATGGTATATAGACATAGAAACATAGAAAGTAGGTGCAGGAGTAGGCCATTCGGCCCTTCGAGCCTGCACCGCCATTCAATATGATCATGGCTGATCATCCAACTCAGTATCCTGTACCTGCCTTCTCTCCATACCCCCTGATCCCTTTAGCCACAAGGGCCACATCTAACTCCCTCTTAAATATAGCCAATGAACTAATGAACTCATATGGACACACTTATCTGTTTTGTAGTAAACGCCTACTATGTTCTGTGTGCTTAAGCAAAGCAAGAATTTCATTGTCCTATACAGGGACACATGACAATAAACTCACTTGAACTTGAACGTGAATTGTTTCCTTCGCTCCATAGCTGCTGCTGCACCCGCTGAGTTTCTCCAGCATTTTTGCCTACGTTCCACATAAGGAGATGGATAGGAATGAGGACAATAGACAATAGACAATAGATGCAGGAGTAGGCCATTCGCCCCTTCGAGCCAGCACCGCCATTCAATGTGATCATGGCTGATCATCCCCAATCAGTACCCCGTTCCTCCCCATATCCCCTGACCACGCTATCTTTAAGAGCCCTATCTAGCTCTCTCTTGAAAGTATCCAGAGAACCGGCCTCCACCACCCTCTGAGGGAAGAGACTGCAGCCCTAAGACTACTCCCCACCATACAGGTGTCGACATGTCGCCTGTTTGGTCGTGAGTAGTCGCCCAAAGAGTCGTACCTTGTTCTGGTCGCCGCTGGATTTTCAACATGTTGAACATTTTCGGCCACCTACTGCCTCTATGATGGGTGCCCCATCCTCTCCTTCGTGGTTCAGTGAAAATCTGTACTCAGAAGATAGACACAAAATGCTGGAGTAACTCAGCAGACAGGCGACATCTCTGGAGAGAAGGAATGGGTGACGTTTTGGGTCGAGGCCCTTCTTCAGATTAAATCTTCGATTCAAACCAGCATCTGCAGTTCTGGCCTGTTGTACACAGAAGGGTCTGTTTAAAGATTCACCTCATTGTTAAACTACCCCAGACTTTGACCCTGTGAAGGTTGCAATTACAATTGCCTTTCTGGTGACTATTTTTTAATAACAATTGGTTTTCTGTTTAAGTATAAGCGTAACTGAAAGGATTGAAATAAATACCAAAAATAAAATAAATTTAAACATCGTTATTAAGCTAGTTCTACAGATAATTGAAAGTTAAAAATTAATTAAATTTAACTAGTTGCAGTCTGTGCCAAATTGCCTGGAAGAGATGTGAAAACAGGAGATTAATAAATAGAAAAATAGTATTTGGCTTTGAGGATAGCAGAGTATTGGGACTAATCTAATTGTCCTTTCAATGAACTATCATGGGCTGAATGGCCTCAATCATCCTATCACATTCTCTGGAAGGATCAGGTTGACATTTGTCAGCTCATCTACATCTCGCCTTCTTCTGCAAAGTTTCATCACAAGTCAAAGGCTGTGCAAAAATAAACAAGCTCAGCTCCTCCCAGCCCCTGATAAATGATCTGAACTCACAAGGTTATTGATCACACAAAGTGCCGGAGGAACTCTGTGGAGGGAATGGATAGGTGGAGTACTGGGTCAGGATCTTCATAGTCTTCTCCTGAAGTCTGAAGAAGGTTCCTGACGGAAATATCGTCTGTCCATTCCCTCCACGGAGGCGGCAATAGGCAATAGACAATAGGTGCAGGAGGAGGCCATTTGGCCCTTCGAGCCAGCACCGCCATTCACTGTGATCATGGCTGATCATCCCCAATCAGTACCCCGTTCCTGCCTTCTCCCCATATCCCATGACTCCGCTATCTTTAAGAGCCCTTTCTAGGTCTCTCTTGAAAGCATCCAGAGAACCGGCCTCCACCGAGGCAGAGAATTCCACAGACTCACCACTCTTTGTGAGAAAAAGTGTTTCCTCGTCTCCGTTCTAAATGGCTTACTCCTTATTCTTAAATTGTGTGGCCCCTGGTTCTGGACTCCCCCAACATCGGGAACATGTTTCCTGCCTCTGGCGTGTCCAAGCCCTTAACAATCTTATATGTTTCAATGAGATACCCTCTCATCCTTCTAAACTCCAGCCTGACCCTCTGAGTTCCTCCGGCACTTAGAGTGTTGCTCGAGGTTCCCGTATGTGCAGTTCCTTGTGTCTCTGTTATTTATAGCGTTGCTGTTTACAGGACCGAGCAGGAACGGGTAAATTGGTTGCCACGTTTCCTATATTACTCCTTAAACCAGGCTTCCAAAGTCCTGTGCAGTATTTGGGTTGTTGTGTAAATGGAAGTATTCCCTTCCTCCCACGTCTTGTCTCTGCAGTCTACCACAGTAATCTGCCTTATTGACTGTAAATTCTCATCTTTGGTTATTGGCGCGTCTGCTGACTCGGTGTTTTCACCAAACTGTTGTTTTTCCACCAAGTTGCTTCGGGCTGTCGGGAACTTACTGATACGTAACTGCTTTAAGTATCGGTTTACCTGTAAGTTGATGCTGCAGTTTTAAGGGTGATGAAGTAGATACCAAAACGTTCCCTATGGCCTGGCTAAGGAATGGAGGAGGAACTGTCAGATGAATGCCTGTTATGATGTAACTGGCAATTCGAGCCGTGTGGCTGTTTCTGTCGCAGGCGCCACTGAAACATTCTCCTCGCCTCCTTGTATGTTAGCAACCATTAGATGCTGGAGATGATGAATTGTCATTGTAGATGGAGGCTGCAGTGAGTCAGAGCTGCCAGTGCTGAGGGCACTGACACAAGGAAGACTGAAGAAGTCTCATTTTGTTTTATTGCATTGAATTGTTTCAAGACTGCATTCCACATTCTCCCTCTTCCTTTCAATTCTCACCGTGATTACAGAGAAGTCATTGTTTATTTGTTATGTGTACACAGGAACAGAACAATGGAATTCCCACTTGCTACAGATTTACGGGGCATTAACACACAGATTAATACATAATAATCAATGGCAGAATGAATTACTAATCATGACCATGTATTCAGCTACGAATGAAATTTAATTCTCTTACTTTCTGTAGAATTTATTATATAATTAAGGTAATTTTAGCAATCTCACTGGTTCTCGTTCACTGTTCAATTTTATCTGATGAACTCTCTTATTAAAAACTGCAATCTAAGATATCATTATCACAATCCTATCTGCCATTTCGGCTTTAGTAGAGGTGGATTCATATTGTGTTGTGTCAGTCCCAGTAGTTTATGTTGATACATGGTCTATGCACTGCCTGAGGATACCCATTATAATGGAACAGTCAGTAACTACTCTGGTACATCTGACTCTCATTATTTAAATTAAAGCACTCCTTTGCTCCCTCTCTGCCACTGTCCTTGCAATCAGTCACAGTCATGGCACTGAAAATGGCCCTACACCCATCCAATTCCATGCCCACCATCAAACCCTATGCTGCCTGCCTCCATATTGTTACCTCCCCACATTCCCAATAACTCCTCAGCCCAACATGTTCCACCACTCACCTGTAGGACAGAGACAGTCTATGGGCGGCACGGGACCACAGACCCGGTTTGAACCTGACTTTGTACGGCTGGTCGGTGTGGACTCGGTGGGCCGAAGGGCCTGTTTCCGCGCTGTATATCTAAACTAAACTAAAAGGCCATTTAACCTACCAATGTGCACGTGGGCGGAACACGGGGAAAGCTGCGATGTGACGGGTATCGTGCGGATGGGTTTCACCCTAGTGTTGAGATGGGAAACCAACCTTGGTGACATTCCGAACCAGTCTAGGCTGAGACTACACTGAGCGTGTGGTGAATCTGTGGAACTCATTGCCACAGAAGGCTGTGGAGGCCAAGTCAGTGGATATGTTTAAGGTAGAGATAGATAGATTCTTGATTAGTGCGGGTGTCAGAGGTTACGGGGAGAAGGCAGGAGAATGGGGTTAAGAGGGAGAGATAGATCAGCCATGATTGGATGATGGAGTAGACTTGATGGGCCGAATGGGGTACTGATTGGGGATGATCAGCCATGATCACATTGAATGGCGGTGCTGGCTCGAAGGGCCAAATGGCCTCTACTCCTGCACCTATTGTCTATTGTCTATATTGAATGGTCTAATTCTACTCCTATCCCTTATGACATTGGACTGGGCTTGGAACACAATGCTCCTCGTGGGGACCACAGCACCACAAATCTGATCCTATATCATTGTTGTCACCTGTACTAAGATGAATCGGTCTACCTGCTATCCCGGCAAATCATACGATACCCGAGTATGAACAAGCTCATGACGAGCGCATCCGGCAATACAACGAGAAGCAGAATACAGTGTTACAGCGTTAGGGTGGTACAATGACAGGAAAAAGTGCAAGATCCACAATGAGGAAGGATGGAAGATCAGAACCAAACCCTTGCTTATGGGAGGACCAATCAATAGTCTGATAATAGCAGGGAAGGAGCTGGTCACCTGCCTCCTCTTCTGTATTTTCCACTTTAAAAATACCCAATGGCGGACGCAGTCTCCACAGTCACCTGTGGCAACAGATTCACCACCCTCTGGCTAAAGAAATTCTTCTTCATCTCCATTGGAAAAGGGGCGTCCTTATAGAAACATAGAAACATAGAGAATAGGTGCAGGAGTAGGCCATTCGGCCCTTCGAGCCTGCACCGCCATTCAATATGACCATGGCTGATCATCCAACTCATTATCCCATCCCTGCCTTCTTTCCATACCCCCTGATCCTTTTAGCCACAAGGGCCACATCTAACTCCCTCTTAAATATAGCCAATGAACTGTGGCCTCAACTACCTTCTGTGGCAGAGAATTCCACAGATTCACCACTCTCTGTGTGAAAAATGTTTTCCTCATCTCGGTCCTAAAAGATTTCCCCCTTATCCTTAAACTGTGTGTGTGGCCCCTTGTTCTGGACTTCCCCAACATCGGGAACAATCTTCCTGCATCTAGCCTGTCCAACCCCTTAAGAATTTTGTAAGTTTCTATAAGATCCCCCCTCAATCTTCTAAATTCTAGCGAGGCTGCTATACTCTGAGGCTGTGGTGTAAATATCCTCCACAAGGTTGTGTGTTATTGAGCAGGGCCTGTTTGTCAGCGGCTGCATCAGCATGGGGATTACTGGGCCAGTATCTGCTGGGCAGGTTATAGCACCCGTCAATTTCTTGAAAGCCATTTCCGAGAAAACATAACGGCTGTTGGAGTCTTGCTCCGATTTAAAGTATTTGTTCCATTTCCTCTTGAATCTGCTTTGGTGGCCCTTGCAAACAGCAGGTCCCATCCAGACCATGTTACTGCTCAAAATAAATTAACTTGCCTTCATCTCCCCTCGAGCTCTTCTGCCAGCTATCCTGAATGTCCTCAATCCAGAACTTAAGCCATTGATTTCAGAGTTGAGACTGTTGCTGTGGGCCACAGCAAGCAAAGAGTTAATACATACCTGAACATTCTAGGGGTACCAAATGTAACTACAAATGGACCTCCTTTACTTAAGCACCCAGTTTCAGCAAATATCAGTACAATCTCCTCTTTTTATTTTCCCTCCATTAATCTATTGCCAAAGGCAACAGCCATAAATCAGCATTGGTCAGCATGAGAAATAGCAGAGGTAATTGTCATGACCCTGAGATAGTGATCAAACATGACCAATTACAGCTCCTGCCGTTGGTCACTGTCTATTCCCGCTTGTTATCCATCCCATTTATTATGTGGTTTACAATATACAAGAGGCAGGCAACACACTGGCAACTAATCCCTTGAGCAGCAGTCAAAGTCTTGGTGCTGATCATCCACATTAGATTGGACCATTAGAAGGGACTTTGCCCTCAAGCTTGCCCTCACCAACTAACTGAGTGGTTAGTCAGAACATTCCAACCTATGGTGGACAAAAACACTGCTGGAGTAACTCAGCGGGTGAGGCAGCATCTGTGGAGAGAAGGAATTGGCAATGTTTTGGGTCGAGACCCTTCTTCGAGGGTGGGGAAGGAATGGTAGTAGGTGAACAACAAACTAAGAATGTGGGGATAGACACAAAATGCTGGAGTAACTCAGCGAGACAGGCAGCATCTATGGAGAGAAGGAATTGGCGATGTTTTGGGTCGAGACCCTTCTTCGAGGGTGGGGGGGGGGGGGGGAAAGGGGGGAAGGAATGGTAGTAGGTGAACAACAAACTAAGAATGTGGGGATAGACACAAAATCCTTACAATGGTTACTCCAGCATTTTAAGTAGTAGTAGTAAGTAAGGAAGTTTATTGGCCAAGTATTCACATACAAGGAATTTGCCTTGGTGCTCTGCCCACAAGTAACAATTTGTATCCATCTTTGGTCTACACCAGCATCTGCAGTTCTTTCCTACACAACTGACAGGTGGATGGAGGTGAGGAGGTTTGACTACCTTCATCTGAAGTCTGAGAAGGGTCTCGACCCAAAACATCACCCATTCCTTCTCTCCAGAGATGCTGCCTGTCCCGTTGAGTTACTCCAGCTTTTTATGTCTGTCTTCGATTAAATCGGCATCTGCAGTTGCTTCCTACACATAAGAACGTAATGCCCCTGTCCCACTTAGGAAACCTGAACAGAAATCTCTGGAGACTTTGCGCCCCACCCAAGGTTTCCGTGCGGTTCCCGGAGGTTGCAGGTGGTTGCCGGAGGTTGCAGGTAGTGGAAGCAGGTAGGGAGACTGACAAAAACCTCCGGGAACCGCACGGAAACCTTGGGTGGGGCGCAAAGTCTCCAGAGCTTTCCGTGCAGGTTTCCTAAGTGGGACAGGGGCATTAGGAATTCTCAGCAGGTCAGGCAGCATCTGGGATTAAGGAAACCTGATTTGTGTATCTGGTTAATGTTTGTTGTCATATTAGGATGTTCTAAGAAGTTTAACAAACCGAGTCAAGTCTGCCATAAACACAAGGGACTAATTGTTCCTGCCTCAAAAACAATTCTGTCATTCAGCGACAACTCCAGTGCCACAGATTAATCTGGCCACACAACCTGTGAGGAGATTAATGTTGATGCATTGCTTGTAAGTGCCTTGACAAAATTGAGGCCTGCCAATTAACGGAGATACAGGATTGCTTCATAAGCCTGTTAGCAAACTAACTGAGCCTGTTAGTACACATTAGTATTGTGAATACCACAATGCTACAGCTAGCTAGTCCAATGGGAAAAGGGATGAGAGGTTTCCCGAGGAAACAAATGAATCTGCCACTCGTGCTCAGTTGGCCTTTACCTCAACGTTGTGGAAAGATAAATCTCTCAGCAGTCAGCAGGTCGGGTTGGTTGACGTTTTATTGCCAGGGTGTCTTGCCCAGAGTAGACAGAGTCTCTTGACCAGAGTCAGGGAATCGAGGACCAGAGGACATAGATTCTAGGTGAAGGGGGAAAGATTTAATAGGAATCAGAAGGGTAACTTTTCCACAGAGAGGGTGGTGGGCGTATGGAACAAGCTGCCAGAGGAGGTAGTTGAGGCTGGGACTATCCCAACGTTAGACTGGTACATGGATAGGACAAGTTTGGAGGGATATGGACCAAACATGGGCAGGTGGGACTAGTGCAGCTGTGGCATGTGGACCAGTGTGGGCAAGTTGGGCTGAAGGGCCTGTATCCATGCTGGATCACGAAACTAAATGAAAGGTTAATTAGCCTCTGTAAATTGTCTGTAGTGTGTAGAGAGAGGATGCTAAACATAGATATAGAGAATTAGTGTGAATGTGTGATCGATGGTCGGTGTGGACTCTGTGGGTCAAAGGGCTTGTTTCCATGCTGTGTATCTAGGATATCTTGGTGTTGTGAATGCTTGGAGTAGAATTAGATCAGTAAGATGCAGTGATCTCAATTCCACTCTGGTATCTCGTCAATTATTCAATGCAACAAAGAATCATTCAAATTAATATTAAAGAGCATTAATTAATCCAGTCGGTAGAAGTATTCACTACTTTAATAAGGAGTAGTAATAAGGAGATGTGATTACTGTTGATGGAATGCGGTAGCTGGTCCAATGAATATAGGAGGAATTATTGAACACTGGCGGTACGTACAAACGTCTCCTGAACAGGGTAACATACAAGGTCTCATCTCAGAGGCCATACGTTCCTCCAGTCTAGAAACAAGCTTGTGGGAGGAACAGGTCACCAACGTTTTCCACCTGCTCGCTGTTCGATAAGATGGTCATCCATCAGTGCTTCCACGTTGCCTATTTCCTTCGCTCCATAGATGCTGCTGCACCCGCTGAGTTTCTCCAGCACTTTTGTCTACCAGTGCTTTCATCATCTTTGTTTAGTTTAGAGATGTACCTCGGCAACAGGCCCTTCGGCCCATTGAGTCCGCACCTACCAGCGATCCCCGCACACTAACACTATCCTACACACACTAGGGGCAATTATACATTTATACCAAGCCAATTATCCTACAAACCTGTACGTCTTTGGAGTGTGGGAGGAAACTGGAGATCTCTGAGAAAACCCACGCAGGCCACGGGGAGAACGTACAAACTCCGTACAGACAGCCTACTCGTAGTCGGGATCGAGCCCGAGTCTCTGGCGCTGTAAGGCAACAGCTCTACCGCTGGGCCTCCCGATATCCTTGATCCCACCAACATTAATAACATAATTTGTGACGGTAATTTTCACATAATATTTTCTTTCAGGCCTGTCAACCCATTTAGTAAGATCGAAGGTAGCCACAAAATGCTGGAGTAACTCAGTGGGTGAGGCAGCATCAGTGGAGAGAAGGATTGGGTGACGTTTCGGGTCGAGACCCTCCATTTAGTAGGACCCCCAGTCTATTGGAATCAACTTACATCGCATATATTCACATTTTCACAACTTTAGTTTCTGATCTTTCCTGGTCCGAGAACACTAACGCAATTATCAAAAAAGCTCATCAGCGCCTCTACTTCCTGAGAAGATTACGGAGAGTCGGATTGTCAAGGAAGACTCTCTCTAACTTCTACAGGTGCACAGTCGAGAGCATGCTGACCGGTTGCATCGTGGCTTGGTTCGGCAATTTGAGCGCCCTGGAGAGGAAAAGACTACAAAAAGTAGTAAACACTGCCCAGTCCATCATCGGCTCTGACCTTCCTTCCATCGAGGGGATTTATCGCAGTCGCTGCCTCAAAAAGGCTGGCAGTATCATCAAAGACCCACACCATCCTGGCCACACACTCATCTCCCTGCTACCTTCAGGTAGAAGGTACAGGAGCCTGAAGACTGCAACAACCAGGTTCAGGAATAGCTACTTCCCCTCAGCCATCAGGCTATTAAACCTGGCTCGGACAAAACTCTGATTATTAGCAACCACTTTCTGTTATTTGCACTTTACCAGTTTATTTATTCATGTGTGTATATATTTATATCATGGTATATGGACACATTTATCTGTTTTGTAGTAAATGCCTACTATTTTCTGTGTGCTGAAGCAAAGCAAGAATTTCATTGTCCTATACAGGGACACATGACAATAAACTCACTTGAACTTGAACTTGATTCTTCACTCTCTATCTTAATGATGCATTTATCCAGTTGTGGTCACTCTACTCATCTTGTGTGAGGTCCTGTCGGCACATTATTCCCCTTTCCTTGCTCACTTTCCAGTCTTGCAGCACCAGAGCCTCCCATTGACAGAGTCCCGGGTTCTATCCTGACCTTGGCTGCTGTGTGTGTGGAGTTTGCAAGTCCTCCCGTGACCTCGTGGGTTTCCTCCTGGTGCTCCGGTTTCTTCCCACATCCCAAAGGATGTGAGGGTTCATTGCCGGGAGTGGATGGGAAAGTTGGAATTGCATAGAACTAGTGTGAACAGGTGATCGATCGATGGTCGGCATGGATGAGGTGGGCCGAATGGCCAGTTTCCATGTTGTATCTCAAAGCCAGTTTGGTTTCACCAATCTTTATAGACAAAGTCACCCATAGCTACACTTGTGGTCTGAACACTTATGTCGGTAATTTCCTGACTAATTCCATCGCGACCTCAGCTCCAGAGACTGACCCCACCAACATTGTCTGACCCTTGATGTGCCTTGGCATCATCCGTGAGATGCTTGAAGCAGATACAATGCAGCAAACACCAGGCATTTAGACAGGCTCATGGATTTAGTGGGGAAATGGGATTAGAAATGATCAGTGTGACGTTTGGCAAGAACTAGATGGGCTGAAGGGCCATTACTGTGTTGTACAATCTATGGTTCTAAGAACGTTTTATTGAAACTGCCAAGCACTTGAAGAATTTGTAGTTGTCACAGACATTTGGATATTTTTAATAGCGATTTTAAATTGAAGAAATTGATTAAAAGAAAAAAGTTAATTAAAGAAATAAAAATAGTTAATTTAACAGCTTAGAAATATTGGTGAAAAGATATTTGATGCTGATTGTCATCGGTGAAAAGGATCGCTGTTGAGTCTCCTCTATAAACTCTCCTCCCCGAGGAAAGATTCTGCTCTTCCCTGGCTGAGATTTCTCTATTACCTTGTATCTGAAGAAGGGTCAGCTGCTATCCATGTTCAGAGTTGCTTCCTGACCCGCTGAGTTACTCCAGCACTTTTGGTCTTTTCTGTTGTTGTAAACCAGCACCTGCAGTTCCTTGTGACCAAATGCTACGTGTTTAGGTTGAGGTAACATCTGTGGAGAGCGTGAATAGATAGTGCTTTGGGTCCAGACCCTTGTTCAGGCATTGTAAGGTTGGGGGGGGGGGGGGAGAAAGCTAGATGAGAGGGTGCTAACGCCTGCCAGGACACAACACAGCAAGGTTTTGTTCGGCAGGCAGATGGTTGGAAGAAAGGCGGGAGATTAGAGCAGAAAGTATGAGATTGGAGGATTGAAGAGCTGCGAATTGTGAAGCCTGAGGAAGGAATGTAGGAGGTGTGGAGGAGGGAACAGGTGAGACACAGTGGAGGGTGGGGTGTTGGTTCGGGCAGCACAGTGGTGCAGAGGTCTCCAGCGAATGCAGCACCGGAGACCCAGGTTCGATCCTGACTACGGGTGCTGTCTGTACGGAGTTTGCATGTTCTCGCCATGAGTTTTCTCCAAGATCTTCGGTTTCCTCCCACACTCCAAAGACATACAGGTTTGTAGGTTAATTGGCTTGGTGTAAGTGTAAAAATTGTCCCTAGTGTGTGTAGGATAGTGTTCATGTGCGGGGATCGCTGGTTGGTCCGGACCCGGTGTGCCGAAGGGCCTGTATCCGCGCTGTATCTTTAATCTAAACTAAAGAGAATGTAGAGATGAAGGAGGTTGTCAGAGGCTTTGACTGGAGGTTTCCACTATTATACTGTGGGGTTGTGAGCTACCCAAGCAGAATATGAGGTGCTGTTGCCCTCACCCAGTTTGTGTTGCCCTCACCCAGGCAATGGCGGATGTCCAGGACAGAAGGGTCAAGTAACATCACTATAGACTTTGCTATAGACAAGACAGAGTTAATGTACAGGGTAGTGTCCATCATCAGTGTCCTTCCACCAGTCTTGACCTGACCCATGTGATCCGTCTCCACACATGCCGCCAGACTGCGGAGCTTTTTGCAGCAACTTTCATTTTTTTGTCACATTCCCAGTTTCTGTCACATTCCCTGTTTTTGTCACATTCCCAGTTTCTGTCAGATTCCCTGTTTTTGTCACATTCCCAGTTTCTGTCAGATTCCCTGTTTTTGTCTCATTCCCTGTTTTTGTCAGATTCCCTGTTTCTGTCACATTCCCAGTTTCTGTCACATTCCCAGTTTCTGTCACATTCCCTGTTTTTGTCAGATTCCCTGTTTTTGTCACATTCCCAGTTTCTGTCACATTCCCAGTTTCTGTCACATTCCCAGTTTTTGTCACATTCCCTGTTTTTGTCAGATTCCCAGTTTCTGTCACATTCCCAGTTTCTGTCACATTCCCAGTTTCTGTCACATTCCCAGTTTTTGTCACATTCCCTGTTTTTGTCACATTCCCAGTTTCTGTCACATTCCCAGTTTCTGTCACATTCCCAGTTTTTGTCACATTCCCTGTTTTTGTCAGATTCCCTGTTTCTGTCACATTCCCAGTTTCTGTCACATTCCCAGTTTCTGTCTCATTCCCTGTTTCTGTCTCATTCCCTGTTTCTGTCTCATTCCCTGTTTTTGTCAGATTCCCTGTTTTTGTCAGATTCCCTGTTTTTCCAATTGAATCTCCTGCTCTATTCCTGGTGGCGTTTCTACAAACCCAGAACGACGAGCGCTGCGAAGGTCACTGGCTACCCACTATTTATATAATCTTCCCTCTCCTCGAGCAGGTAAGTTGCTGATTAATGCTCTCCCGCTCCCAGTGACTTACTGTAGTGTTTGTGTTACATAGTGCCCCATCTATCTCTCTGTGCTGAGCTTTCACTGCTCCCTCTCCCCATGCCCTGGTAACTGAACTCACTCCCGACGTGAATCTCCATTGATTAAAGCCCTTGGTCAAAGGAGCGAGAAGTGCTGTGAGCATAACAAGACTGGATCGAATATAAACACGTCAAGAATGGATCGACCGGGCTTGTATTCACTGGAATTTAGACGGACGAGGGGGGATCTTATAGAAATATATAAAATGCTTAACGGATTGGACAGGCTAGATGCAGGAAAAATGTTCCCAATGTTGGAGAAGTCCAGAACCAGGGGTCACACAGTTTAAGAATAAGGGGTCGGCCAGTTAGGACTGAGATGAGGAAAAACCTTTTTGTGAATCTGTGGAATTCTCTGCCACAGAAGGCAGTGGAGGTCGATTCACTGGATGTATTCAAGAGAGAGTTTGATTTAGCCCTTCGGGCTAACGGAATCAAGGGATATGGGGAGAAAGTAGGAACGGGGTACTGATTTTGGATGATCAGCCATGATCATATTGAATGGTGGTGCTGGCTCCTGCACCTTTGGCCAACATGGCCCAGCTACACTAGTCCTACCTGCCCGCGCTTGGTCCATATCTCTCCAAACCCTTCCTATCCTCGTGCATGTCTAACTGCTTCTTAAATGATGGGATAGTCCCAGCATCAACTACCTCCTCTGGCAGCTCGTTCCGTACACCCACCACCCTTTGTGTGGAAAAGTTACCCCCAGATTCTTATTAAATTTATGAGCAGGGGCCTGGCTTGGCAACTAACGTCTGCAGGTGGGTTTCAGGATCCATCATCCGGATGGAAAAGCTATACGTGGGAACGGTGAAATTTGACGGAGCAACTATTCAAGGTGTTGTCCCATCCAATATTGCTCTGGGCCGAGGGGGTAGAATGGAGCATGAGATGTGTAAACCAGTGGGAGTTGCAGCCATTTACAACGGAGACGAGGAAACAATTTTTCTCACAGAGAGTGGTGAATCTGTGGAATTCTCTGCCTCAGAGGCCGGTTCTCTGGATGCTTTCAAGAGAGAGCTAGATAGGGCTGTTAAAAATAGCGGAGTCAGGGGATATGGGGAGAAGGCAGGAACGGGATACTGATTGGGGATGATCAGCCATGATCACATTGAATGGCGGTGCTGGCTCGAAGGGCCGAATGGCCTCCTCCTGCACCTATTGTCCATTGTCTATTGTCATTTGTCTATTGTTATGGGGAGAAGGCAGGAGAATGATCAGCCATGATCATAATGTATGGCGGTGCTGGCTCGAAGGGCCGAATGGCCTCCTCCTGCACCTATTGTCCATTGTCCCACAAATGCCCATCGCTGGCCCGAGTCAAACTCTGCCCCATTCCCAGCAGTGAAGGTTCTTTTTCTGTTCAGTTCTTTTAGTCAAATTACCAGCAGTGAAATACATATTATGGTAACATAAGCTGAACGGGTGAAGTGTTGAACATTGTTAACCGGGGGCATTGGCTGTGACAGCAGGTGCTGTGTCATGCGTTCTGTTTATAGAAACCATTCTTTATCCTAGTTTTGTGAATAAAATGTATTTAATTATGTTCTTAGAATATCTGTTGATTCGGAGATATCTACTCATTAATTCTTCCCATTGTGCCTCTCTGCTCCCTCTGGCTCACCATTGCTCAAATCTGTTCGGCTTACGTGGAACTCTGAGCATTTATTGCAGAGCAGATCGGTTTAGCATCTAACAGTGCCTTAAAAAAAAATCACTGGAACACAAAATGACAGCACCTGTGCTATTTAAATGTGTGCGTGCTGTAAAATAGTTTATATCAAAAGAAGTTGATCAATTGTAGCTGTAAAGGTGATTGTCCATGGTGGTGGGTATGTAGCTGGCAATGTATACTGCAGCAGGGTCCAAAATGAACCTTGTGGGATGGAGGTGCTAAATATCACTGCGGTTCTAATTGGTATTTACTGTGAGATCTGTGTCAACACGGTGTGTGCGTTTAACACCGTGAACTGTCACAGGAAATGCTTCAGTTAAACCAGGGCTAAGAATCCAATCGTTCCACATGGGTAAGAAAAGGCCATTTGAGAATTTTATTCATTGGAAGTAAATAGGAGAGGGTTTGGTTCATTGGGTTTCCGTATAACAACAATTGAATTGGAGTTTTAGCCGTTGTGAGTCCGTGGATCAGAGTGGGTTGACCAGCGTTAGTGCTTCATGCTGGTCACTGTGACCCCGAGCCAGGTCCACACACACACCAGTGGTATTCATATTGATGTCTCTAACTTGCTGTCCCCCCTCTACACCCTCTCCCCCACCCAAATCATACCAGCTTCAAAATCGTCTCGTTGTCTGAAACTTCGTTTTCACCAAGGCCACATCTAACAATGGCCTGTTTCCTTCATCATTGTTTCGTTTTTGCATATCTTTCATTAATTTGTTCCATATATCTCTACATCATCATCATCCCTATCTCCCATTTCAGATTCAGATTCAGATTCAGATTCAATTTTAATTGTCATTGTCAGTGTACAGTACAGAGACAACGAAATGCATTTAGCATCTCCCTGGAAGAGCGACATAGCAAATGATTTGAATAAATAATAATAAGTGATAATAAGTGTCCGGGGGGGGGGGGGTGATTGGCAGTCACCGAGGTACGTTGTTGAGTAGAGTGACAGCCGCCGGGAAGAAGCTGTTCCTGGACCTGCTGGTTCGGCAACGGAGAGACCTGTAGCGCCTCCCGGATGGTAGGAGGGTAAACAGTCCATGGTTGGGGTGAGAGCAGTCCTTGGCGATGCTGAGCGCCCTCCGCAGACAACGCTTGCTTTGGACAGACTCAATGGAGGGGAGCGAGGAACCGGTGATGCGTTGGGCAATTTTTACCACCCTCTGCAATGCTTTCCGGTCGGAGACAGAGCAGTTGCCATACCATACTGTGATGCAGTTGGTAAGGATGCTCTCGATGGTGCAGCGGTAGAAGTTCACCAGGATCTGAGGAGACAGATGGACCTTCTTCAGTCTCCTCAGGAAGAAGAGACGCTGGTGAGCCTTCTTGATCAGAGCCTCTGTCAGTCTGGAGAAGGGTCTTGACCTGAAACGCCACCTATTCCTTTTCTCCATAAATGCTGTCTGACCCGCTGAGTTACTCCAGCTTTTTGTGTCTATCTCCGGTGTAAATCTCTGTCGGTTGACAAGGTGAAGTAATTTGGAAATCGGAGTCACCTTGGAAATGACATAATTTATATACACTTGCGACTAAATCGAACTCGCTGTTTATTCTGTGCTGTGAATTGTTACATTGAGCCTCGAGTGGATTAAACAAGGACAAGCTTGGTACTGAAGAAGATTTCTCCAAATACATCTGAATTCAGCCATGCCAATCATTGCTGTGGTAGAAATCTCTTGTTTACTTCCTCTAAAGCTGCTGTTTGAACCTTGACCCACAGAGGAGTTTTGTAGAACTCCCGCAAGCAAATACTGATTGTCAATGGGAGTTGATGTGAGCAGCAGGTTTGTGTAAGATGCAATGTGGGACAAGACACAGGAGAATACTGGGCTCCTTGAAGAACATCTCTAGAGATCCCGGCCTTGTTAGTAGTATTTGGTTATGTTATTCCATCCAACGTGTTTGAGGTTAGATTGTATTTGCAATGCTGCCAGTTAGTTTTATACATGGACTGTCAACAAACACTACACCTTCTAGTATAAACACTTTGAGACTTTGATCACTTGCTGCCTCTTATTGTTGCTATTCAGCTCACAGAAGCAGTCGTTGATGTTCAGTAACGAGCTAATGAGAAACACAACTACATCCATGATATGTAACACATTTTCATTAAGTTGTGTGAGATTTATTTTAAATTCCAAAACTGGCCGAGGGAATATTTTGTAATCCCGCATGTTTTATTTTAAACTATTCATTCATTTAAATGTGGGAAACACTAAGACTCGAGCCTCCATTGCCCTCGAGAAGGTGGTGATGAGCTCTGGGATAGAACCGCCACAGTCCTTCTGGAGTACACGCTCTCCAGTTGTGGAGGACATTCCAAGATTTAGATGGTGACCATGATGGCCTGACGGTGTGGTGTGCCACTTGATGGACATTTGCACTGGATGATGTCCCCAAGTATCGGATGCCCTCGTACTTGATGGCGGTATTTGCGTGTTTGGAGGTGATACAACTGTTACCAAGACAAGAAACCACAATGTATTTTCTAGATGGTCCATGTTATGGGTGAAGGGTTGGGTTTGGTCGAGGGAGTACCAACCAATCCTGGATGGCTTTGAGCTTCCTGATACACTGGCAGCCAATAGTCCATCACACTCCTGACCTGTACTTGGTAGATGATGAAAAGCATTTGGGGTATTGGGCATCGAGCCCCTTCTGACCTGCGCCTTGAGCCGTGGTATTTAAGTGTCTGGTTCAGTTGAGTTTCTGGTCAATCATGCCCCCATGTGGTTGAGATGATGACCTGAAATTGAGCGTCAAGGGTAGATGCCTAAGGGCCTGTCCCACTTGGGAGTAATTTGCATGTCACGCTGATGGCGCGCGAAGATTTTGTACATCACAAAATCCTGAGGCCGCACGTCACTGCCTACATCGTCACGCACCATGCACGCACCACATGCGTGGCACAACGCACGTGACATGCATCGTGACGAGTAAATGATGACGTGGAAATTACGTGCAAATGACGCCCAAGTGGGACAGGCCCTTTAGACTCTGTCTTGTTGGACATGGTCAATGGTTCATAGTTTATGGTTCAATCCTAGTTGCTACCGACCAGCCCATTCTCCCCTTGATGCCTGTTGAGTTTCACCAGGGCTGATCGATACCACACTCACTCCAATAGCTCCTTAGGTCCGTGGCCTTCACCGTCACCACATCTCTGGCATCCACTTCTCGGACCATGTTTGGGTCAAGGTTTTGATGAGGTCTGGAATATCCCATCGGAACGAGGTTTCTGTGATCACTGACCAAAAATAATCTTGAGAGAGGACAGCTGTGTTGGGAACAGTACATTGATGTAGAATGTGTCCATCTGGTCGTGATAGGCCAATGTATGCATTAGCATTGAATCTCCAATGTACTTCCATTCAGGCCACTCGAGAAATTCACCTGCAGGGGACATTCCATGAATCGTTCTATATTCTGGTGCCATCACACGCATCTTTATAGCATAGAATGAGGCCATTCAGCCCATTGAGTCTATGCTGATACACACACCCAGACCATTCTCCATTCATTTTCCCTTTACACTAGTCTTCCCACACTCCTATCCCCATAGTCAGTGGCGGACTGACCAGGGGGTCAGCTTGCCCGGTGGCAAGTGGGCCCATGATGAAGTGGGCCTCCTTTGTCTCTTGGCAACCAATAATTTTAGACCCAGTCCGCCACTGTCCCAGACTCTACCACACTCCTCTACTGGAGACAACTTACAACGGCCCATTCATCTCCCGGCTTGCATGTTCTTGGGATGAGAGGGGAAACCAGAGCTGGTTCTGGTGAACCCACAGAGAGAATGCACCAACTCCACACAGATAGCTCAGAGATGTTTGTTCCCACATGCCTCACCTCTGTTTAAGAAGCAAGGTTGTTGTGATTGTCAAATGTTGTTTCCAGGAATTATGAACATGCAACCACTTCCCTTTTGCTGTTGAGAAACGGCTGTGAGTTTTAGCCCTCTGTGCTTTATTGCTGTTGTCATATTAAATGGGTTGCAATATCTCAATTGTGTGCTGAGTTTTCCATTTAAAAACCTTTCTCTGCAGTTCTGTTGGAGCCATCCAGTTCCATCTCTATTTTCCTTTGGAAGGGTGGAATGATAATTTACCTGGAAACTGCAGATGCTGGAAACACTGCTGGAAGAACTCAGCAGGTCAGGCAGGATGTGTGGAGGGACATGAACAGATCGAGGGTCTTGCCCTTTGTCTATTTCCCTCCACAAAGGTTGACTGACCTGATGATTTGTGCACTTTGAGGGTGAATTACTAAAGATGGCAGGGTTAGGCTCAGCTCCCCACTCATGTTTAGACTGGGATCGCTGTGAGATGCAGATCAGATCTCCAGTTGAATGCGATTTCTCAAAGATGGGTATAAAAGTCAGGACATTGATAGGACGTTTGCATTTGGAGTATTGGACGCAGTTCTGGTCACCCCATTACAGGAAGGATGGAATGTCTGAAAGAAGGGTCTCGACCTGAAACGTCACCCATTCCTTACCTCCAGAGATGCTGCCTGTCCCGCTGAGTTACTCCAGCATTTTGTGTCTATCTTCGATTTTCGTACAGAACTCTTAAGGGGTTGGACAGGCTAGATGCAGGAAGATTGTTCCCGATGTTGGGGAAGTCCAGAACAAGGGGTCACACAGTTTAAGGATAAGGGTGAAATCTTTTAGGACCGAGATGAGAAAAACATTTTTCACACAGAGAGTGGTGAATCTGTGGAATTCTCTGCCACAGAGGGTAGTTGAGGCCACAGTTCATTGGCTATATTTAAGAGGGAGTTAGATGTGGCCCTTGTGGCTAAAGGGATCAGGGGGTATGGAGAGAAGGCAGGTACAGGATACTGAGTTGGATGATCAGCCATGATCATATTGAATGGCGGTGCAGGCTCGAAGGGCCGAATGGCCTACTCCTGCACCTATTTTCTATGTTTCTATGATCAGCCATGATCTTATTGAATGGCGGTGCTGGCTCAAAGGGCCGAATGGCCTACTCTTGCACCTATTGTCTATGTTTCTTAAACGTTAAGATTCGTGATTCACTTTTGTACCAAGTAAGACACCTCTTACTGGCCAGGTGATTCGTACGTTGATTATAGGTGAGTACTGCGGCTTTGTGTCTGCAGGATAAGCGCTGGTTGAGACGGAGATCAGAAAGGTAACATCTTTGATACAGAACCCGATTAAAGCATTTCTCTCTGCAAATAGTTGTTTCCCAATACATTTTTCATTCCTAATCAATACCGGCTGCCACTCGCCTGCTGTTACCAGGTGATAAATCCCTCTGCCTGTTTATTAGATTACATATTTGGCAATGCTCACCATTTCAACTAAGTAATGATAGACCAAGCACTCGATAGAAAATTGCTTGCACTCTGACTCCAGTTAGAACATCCTATCTCCAAGGCTTGCTGTAATTCTGCTGTAATCAGGCAACCTAACCATCCCACCAACAACCAGAGAGCAGTCCTGAGCTACTATCTACCTCATTGGAGACCCTCGGACTAACTTTGTTTGGACTTTATCTTGCACTAAATGTAATTCTCTTTATCCTGTACCTGTTCACTGCGAATGGCCAGATTGTAATCATGTGTTGTCTTTACGCTGACTGGTTGGCACGCAAACATAGAAACATAGACATAGAAAATAGGTGCAGGAGTAGGCCATTCGGCCCTTCGAGCCAGCACCACAATTCAATATGATCATGGCTGAGCAAAGAAAATCTTTTCGCTGTACCTCTGTACACGTGACAATAAACTAATTCCCGTCTGGAGCCGAGATCTGAAACCTTGCGCTGTGACAGTAACGCAGCGAAATAAATCTCAGGCAACTTGGTGCCCTGTCCTCCCCCCCCCCCCCCCTTCAACCTTGCCATGTGGGAGTTAGCTGCAGTTAGCTGCACCATTCCTCCAGTGTCTCCGAGGATCCTCCAGTGCTTCTACGCAGCGGCGGTGGAAAGCATCTTGTCCGGGAACATTACCATCTGGTTTGGGAATTGCTCTGCCAAGGACAAGAAGGCTCTGCAGAGAGTAATGCGTTCGGCCGAACGCACTACGGGAACTTCACTCGCCCCCCCTGCAGGAACTATACATCAGGAGGTGCAACTCCAGAGCCAACAATATCATGAGAGTCCCCTTCCACCCCTGCAACGGACTGTTCCAGCTGCTACGGTCAGGCAAACGCCTCCGTTGCCATGCGGTGAGAACGGAGAGGTTGAGAAGGGGTTTCTTCCCAGAGGCCATTCGGACTGTAGATCCTATCTCACCAGGGACTAACTTTACTGAACGTTTTTCCTTCCGCCCACAATATTTAATATGTAAAAGAATATGTGTGTTTATGATTGTGTTTATAGTTTGTTTGGTTGTTTGGTTGTTTGTCTTTTTGCACAAAGTCCGCGAGCATTGCCACTTTCATTTCACTGCACATCTCGTATGTGTATGTGACAAATAAACTTGACTTGACTTGGATCTCAGTTGCATGATCGACATTGGTCTTTTAATGCTGATGGAACCTAGCGCCTGGTATTTCAATCTCCCAGAGTAATAAATGTAAACTCCGCCTGTCTGTTTGGACAGCATTGCAGATCCCAGGGCACTGTTTCAAGATGAACAGGCAATGTCCTGGTGCTCTCCCTCAATCAATAACAATGGAAACATCAAGCTCATTGCATCATAAACTTTGCAGCTAATGTTCCTCCTGCAGCCAGCACTGCAATGTAAAAGCAAGCTGGCTACTGTATAGATGAGAGCTTGGTGACACTTAGTCAATATGTTAACTTGTTTTTTCAGTTCATTCCTGTGTTGAGATGTGCCACGTGAGTGGGACTGGACAGATTGAAGTCCAGTTGAAGCATGTAAGATGCTGAGAGATCTTGACAGGACCGATGATTCCTCTTGTGGGAAAGCCTCAACCTGTTGGCATTACCTTATTGGTCTAACGTGGACCGGGATACAGTGAAATATAGTTAATACTTCATTCTGTACTTTAGCATTTTTCACTTTGTGCTTATTTTCGCTGTATTAAGGATAAGGGGGAAATCTTTTAGGACCGAGATGAGGAAAACATTTTTCACACAGAGAGTGGTGAATCTCTGGAATTCTCTGCCACAGAAGGTAGTTGAGGCCACAGTTCATTGGCTATATTTAAGAGGGAGTTAGATGTGGCCCTTGTGGGTAAAGGGATCAGGGGGTATGGAGAGAAGGCAGGTACAGGATACTGAGTTGGATGATCAGCCATGATCATATTGAATGGCGGTGCAGGCTCGAAGGGCAGAATGGCCTCCTCCTGCACCTATTGTCTATGTTTCTATGTTTCTATTTATGGCAAAGGGAAAAATGGCAGAGTGCAGAATAAAGTATTCGAGCATTGCAGTTACAGAGAAAAAATACACGGTCTGCAATGAGGTAGGCTGGAAGATCGAGACTACACCTTATCTTATGCGAGGACGGTTCAGTGGTCTGGTAACAGAGGGGATGAAGCTGTTCCTGGATCTGGTGGTACGTTTCAAATGTTTGCATCTTCTGCCTGACATTGACAATGGCTTCCCTTCACCTCGTGAATGAATGAATGAATGAATGAATAAGTTTATTGGCCAAGTATTCACATACAAGGAATTTGCCTTGGTGCTCCGCCTGCAAGTGACAACATGACACACAGTGACAGTTAGGAATGACATCTAAAACATTGAACAATAAAATATTATCGATTAAACATGTGAATTAAATAAAATTCCAGAGCAAAGGGAGGCTATGGATTTCTGGCTGTTGAGTAGAGCAACTACTCGTGGAAAAAAACAGTTTTTATGTCTGGCTGTGGTAGCTTTGACAATCCGGAGTCGCCTTCCAGAGGGAAGTGATTCATAGAGTTTGTGGCCAGGGTGAGAGGGGTCAGAGATGATCTTGCCCGCTCGCTTCCTGGCCCTTACAGTGTACAGTTCATTAATGTTGGTTGCAGCCAATAGTCTGAATTGGCTGTTAAATCCCACTAAATTCTAGCACGATTAAACAATGTGAGTATCAGCACACTCAAATATCTCCCGCTATGCTGGCTGTTTCAGCATTCAGACTCCTCACACTTTCCATCATTTACCAATTGCTTCTTATTTTAAATTCACCATCTCTAGATCAATCCTCTCTCATTATTAGTATCTTTGACTTGCATCGATCTTTAGACTGAATGCATTTATGAAATACAATAATGCTGTCAGAATTTGCCAAACTCAATACATTTCAGTAGGTCCATAACTTGGCTTCCCCTTAATGTCATGCTGGCGTCTGCCTCCTGATGTTGGTTTGTTGGCTACAGTGCCGCACACAGGGGCAATGCACCCTGGGGTCCATCTGCAAGATCTCTATGGGAATGGGGACGGCAAGTTTTAAGTCACAACTTACAATTAGAAGATTGAGGGGGGGATCTTATAGAAACTTACAAAATTCTTAAGGGGTTGGACAGGCTAGATGCAGGAAGATTGTTCCCGATGTTGGGGAAGTCCAGATCAAGGGGTCACACAGTTTAAGGATAAGGGGGAAATCTTTTAGGACCGAGATGAGAAAAACATTTTTTTTCACACACAGAGAGTGGTGGATCTGTGGAATTCTCTGCCACAGTAGGTAGTTGAGGCCACAGTTCATTGGCTATATTTAAGAGGGAGTTAGATGTGGCCCTTGTGGCTAAAGGGATCAGGGGGTATGGAGAGAAGGCAGGTACAGGATACTGAGTTGGATGATCAGCCATGATCATATTGAATGGTGGTGCAGGCTCGAAGGGCCAAATGGCCTCTACTCCTGCACCTATTTTCTATGTTACCCAAAACCCATGGAATATCTGGCTGGAAAGGGTTAATAAGACCATCTGAACTGGGTCTGGGTAACTTATAAAGACACAAAGTGCTGCCGTAACTCAACCATCAGGCAACATCTCTGCAGAACGTGGATAGGTGATGTTTCAGGTTGAGACCCTTCTTCAGACTGATTGTGGTGTTGGGGGAAGGGAGATGAAGAAAGAGAGGAGAGGCAGGGCAAAGCCTGGCAACTGATTGGTGGATAGAGGTGAGGGGGGAGGGCTTGATAGGCAGATGGGTGTGAGACAAAAGGATTGAAGAGTCGTGAATTGTGAAGCTGGAGGAGTGATGGGTCTACAACAACAGCAGCTCTAGAACGCCGGTGCCAAACGTTGTAGCCCTCGTGCTGCCACATGTTCCAACCATTAGTTCTTGCTCAGACCACCCAGCAGACCCAGCAGACCCAGAAGGACAAGGACACCATTTTGTTGTCTGTTTGCTGCTTGGCTTCATTGGAGTTGGAGGAAGTTCTTCCATGGGTCAGCTGTCCCTTGCACTTCCCTCCGTTGGATCTTCCAGCCGGTTGCTCTCATGTTGAAGGAGGTGGATGTTCTGAAACCTCCAGCCACCCACACTGACCGCCGTGGCTCGCTGGTGCAGCGGTAGAGTTGCTGCCTTACCCGGCAAACACGCGGGTTTTCTCCGAGATCTTCCGTTTCCTCCCACACCCCAAAGACCAACAGGTTTGTCCGTCAATTGGCTTGGTATACATGTAAATTGTCCCTAGTGTGTGTGGGATAGTGTTAGTGTGCGGAGATTGCTGGTCAGTACGGACCCGCTGGGCCGAAGGGCCTGTTTCCGCGCTGTATCTCTAAAGAAAGTGGAAGCGTCAAATTGTCTTGATGTTGTCAGAACCCCATTGGGATGTTGCTGACCTGGGAAAGGATTCCCAGCAGAGGATCCCCTCACACCAGCAGAGGACCCCCACACACCAGCAGAGGACCCCCTCACACCAGCAGAGGACCAGTGCATGGGTATTCCCACACACCAGCAGAGGATCCCCACACACCAGCAGAGGATCCCCTCACACCAGCAGAGGACCCCCTCACACCAGCAGAGGACCAGTGCATGGGTATTCCCACACACCAGCAGAGGATCCCTACACACCAGCAGAGGATCCCCACACACCAGCAGAGGATCCCCTCACACCAGCAGAGGATCCCCACACACCAGCAGAGGACCCCCTCACACCAGCAGAGGACCAGTGCATGGGTATTCCCACACACCAGCAGAGGACCCCCACACACCAGCAGAGGACCAGTGCATGGGTATCCCCTCACACCAGCAGAGGATCCCCACACACCAGCAGAGGACCCCCTCACACCAGCAGAGGACCAGTGCATGGGTATCCCCTCACACCAGCAGAGGATCCCCACACACCAGCAGAGGACCCCCTCACACCAGCAGAGGACCAGTGCATGGGTATTCCCACACACCAGCAGAGGACCCCCACACACCAGCAGAGGACCAGTGCATGGGTACCCCACACACCAGCAGCCAAAGCTGAGAGAGCACTCTGCCAATGCCACTGTAGTTCAAAACTGAGTAACATTGTCTGAGTCTGACAACTCCAAGCTCAAGTCCCATGACGTGTAGGAATGAACTGCAGATGCTGGTTTACACCGAAGATAGACACAAAAAGCTGGAGTAACTCAGCGGGACAGGCAGCATCTCTGGAGAGAAGGGATTGGTGACATTTTGGGTCGAGACCCTTCTTCCTACCCATCCCGTTCCATGTATTGAGTCTGTAAGCCAGGGTGACAAGGCAGTGTTGAGTGCTACACTGTCTGAAGCATTACTGAACATTGGGCCAACAAGTCCCATGTCCAGTGGGGGAGAGGTTAATGATGCTGTAGCAACACTTGAAAAATTACCGGACACCTCCCCTTCATCCTGACCCATAGTCCTCCCTCGCGTTTTCAAGAGAGAGTTAGACTTAACTCTTAGGGCTAATGGAATCAAGGGATATGGGGAGAAAGCAGGAACGGGGTACTGATTTTTCGATGATCAGCCATGATCATATTGAATGGCGGTGCAGGCTCGAAGGGCCGAATGGCCTACTCCTGCACCTAATTTCTATGTTTCTATGTTTCTATGATCACATTGAATGGCGGTGCTGGCTAGAAGGGGCCGAATGGCCTACTCCTGCAACTATTTTCTATGTTTCTAGTCTCTGCCAACGGTTTAAATGAAAGACAAAAGCACATCAATACTGAAACATAGAAAATAATCTTATTTTTGTTTGTAACAGAGAGAAGACTTTAAAAGCACTTTAACTGTGTGGAGAGCTTTGAAGCCTCCAGGAGCAGGAGATGTGATTGATTTTTTCCTCTACTCTTGTGAGGGCTCATGCAGTTGGCATTCGGGTGAAGTGCATCGACTGACACTGACTGGGAGCTCGCATCAAGGCTGCTGACGTTCTATTCCTTGTTCCCTGCATCCTTTCATTTCACTACAGCCCATTTCCCCATTGTTTCAAGGCAAGGAACACCAGCACTGGGACTTCTGCACCGCATGTGTGTGTGTAAAAAAAACTAAACAGAAAATGGTGAAAACACTCCGCACATCAGCCCGCATCTGTGGAAGGGAATTGGAGACAAAATGTCCAGGACTAAGCATTACCTGTTTCTCATCCCACAGATGCAGCCTGACCTGCTAAAGGGTCTGTCCCACTTTCGTGAGGTAATTCACGAGTTTTCCCCTGATTCAAAACCCGCAGAATGTTCGTAACAAGTCCGTAGGAGTTCGTAGATATATCGTAGCGGTTCGTTATGCTGGCCGTAGGTACTCGTGGCATCAGGGAAGTCGGGATGTTTTTGCCAGCCCGATAAAAAATGTCCACCAGTAAAAAAATGGTCGGGATGAAATAATTAAGTCGTGAAAGTGGGACAAGCCCTTAGGTATTTTAAATTTCCAGCGTAGAGCATAGTAGCGTGCAACGCAGGAAGAGGCCCTTCAGTCCGACACTGTGCCAACTTGCACTAGTCTCCTCTGTCTGCATCCAGTCCCTATCCCTCCCATCCCTGCACACCTGGGGGCTTTTTCAAATAGGTTCTTAAATGCCACAATCATATCTGCCTCCACCACCACCCCTAGCAGCACGCCACAGTCCCCCAACACTCTATGTACACAATAAACTTGCTCCTCGGAACTACTTCCCCACATCTGCAGGTTTTTACATTCTTACTTTAAGGCCCCTGTCCCACCTAGGAAACCTGAACGGAAACCTCTGGAGACTTTGCGCCCCCACCCAAGGTTTCCGTGCGGTTCCCGGAGGTTGCAGGTGGTTGCCGGAGGTTGCAGGTAGTGGAAGCAGGTAGGGAGACTGACAAAAACCTCCGGGAACCGCACGGAAACCTTGGGTGGGGCGCAAAGTCTCCAGAGGTTTCCGTTCAGGTTTCCAAAGTGGGACAGGGGCATTAGTTTCGGCCACCTGACAAGAAGAATCATTCTTGGGCTTTTCAGAAGTGTGGGACAATCTGATGCTCTTTCTGTGTTACCTGGACATTGTCTTTCACATCAGTGAGGGCCCTTTAACTACATCACACTCCCATCCTCTACAATCACCATCTCCGTCAAGCAGACAGGCAGGTAAATGTCCTCCGAGACCTTTGTCAATGGACATGTCTCCATCAACCAGCGACTGCTCAATGGGCAAACGTTGACGAGTATTTCTCATTCAAACCGCACTTTGCTGTGGTGTGGGCATAGCCAGCCCACGTTGCCCAGCCCAGGATATCCTTGAGAACCTCAGTATTAAAGGGCGTTCTTTCAGGAAAGAGATGAGGAGGAATTTCTTTCGTCAGAGGGTGGTGAATCTGTGGAATTCATTGCCACAGACGGCTGTGGACGCAATGTCAGTGGATATATTTAAGGCAGAGATAGATAGATTCTTGATTAGTACGGGTGTTGTGTTATGGGGAGAAGGCAGGAGAATGGGGTTAGGAGGAAGAGATGGAACACTCTGCCTGTCCCGCTGAGTTACTCCAGCATTTTGTGTCGATCCTCACCATGCTGATTCTGCAAATTGTTAAGGAATGTTGTAAATGTAGGTCACATCCCACGCACGTGGTCCTTGCTCATTCATTACAGTCTGTCAAGAGTTCCTCGAAGCAAGCCGACTAGAAATGCCAGGGTTTTGATGTCAGTGTGTTTACCTTCCTGGTCGATTGTCCCATTCCCTGCCCTAGGGCTGCTTTCCTCAACTGTTCCAGAAGACAATGTCATTGTTTAGCCACAAGGCATGAATTTCACATCACCTAGCCCGGACTGCCACCTCGGCAGAAGGCAAACTGCAGCCAGCAACATTCCACGTTGATATATTCGCCATCTTGCTACTGAACAATGAGAACCGTTCCATTGTATTTAGCTGCAGGTTACAAGGAAGCAAACAGCATGTGAGACTAGCGATGATAAATAACGCAGTGTGTGTATCCTGCACTGATGTTTATTCTACAGTGAAGCAATTTGGTCGGAGGCGTTGAGTGGAATGAATCTCATCACTGTCCATGTTTAAGAAGGAACTGCAGATGCTGGTTAAATCGAAGGTAGACACAAAATGCTGGAGTAACTCAACGGGTGAGGCAGCATCTATGGTGAGGTGGAATTGGCGACATTTCGGGTTGAGTTACTCCAGCATTTTGTGTCTACCTTCGATTTTACCAGCATCTGCAGTTCCTTCTTAAACATTCTAATTGTAAAACTGTTATTGGAAATAGATGAGGGCATCCGACTGGAGTACAGTATATTCCCATAGTCTTTCTATCTCTGCTTCCCGCGCTGCTCTGCCTCTCCAACAAATGAAAACCATGGACATGGTCCCACCAGCCTTCCCCACTAGATTCCCCTCTCTCACAGACCATCTCCTCTCCTCTCCATCCATCAGACTCTGAGCCCACTCTTGCCCAAGGGATTTCGACTCGAAACATCTCCCCAGAGATGCTGCCTCACCCGCTGAGTTACTCCAGCATTTTACATCACTGTCCATTCCTGATGTATCCCGTCACTCCTGAAATTTGATGGGATGTTTCCTGGTGCGAGTTTGGTGTGTGTGTGTGTGTGTGTGTGTGTGTGTGTGTGTGTGTGTGTGTGTGTGTGTGTGTGTGTGTGTGTGTGTGTGTGTGTGTGTGTGTGTGTGCGTGCGTGTGCGTGCATGTGTGTGTGTGCGTGTGCATGTGCGTGTGCGTGTGCGTGCATGTGTGTGCGTGCGTGTGCGTGCGCGTGTGTGTGTGTGTGCGTGCGTGTGCGTGCGTGTGCGTGTGTGTTTGTGTGTCTGATTCATTCTTCACTGTGGACTAGTATTATTCCTCCATGTACCGTTACTTTTGGAGAGACAAAGGACAGTTTGTCCGCGTGGATGAGGATGCAACAGGTCACACTCAGAACTAGACGGCAGGAAGCCAGCAACTCCCTCATCTTCTTTTGGCTTTCCATCACCAATCCCTCCCTCCTGTTCCACGCCCAAGATAGTCACAAGATGCTGGAGTAACTCAGCGGGACCGGCAGCATCTCTGGAGAGAAGCAATGGGTGACGTTTCAGGTCGAGGCCCTTCTGCTCTCCAAACCCAAGACCCTTCCTGTCCCAATAGACAGACACTCCAGGCTTTTGCTGGACACAGTACTTGAACCCTGTGGCCGCGATTCTTTGATCTGCAAGATTTCCTTTCCCTCCGATGCTTGGCTCCCTGCCTTCCCCACCCTCCCATGTTCTGAACATTTCTCCAGGCCAGCCTCTGGTGAATCCTGACTGAGGAACCATCCAAACCCAAGGACCACACATCTCCTTTGTCCTCCAGGGACAACAACAGGAAGTTGCTGAATTTTGAGAGTGTTGGACTTGATGTTATAAACCCGATGTGTGGACATATCCATAACTCCATGTGAGATTAACTGGGATCCTAGCCTCTGCTGCCCACTGCCAACTTGGCAGATAGTCCTGTTCTCAACCAAGGAACCAGCACTTTAGAAAAGTGCTGATCAAGAAACAGCCTTGAAAGTTTGCAAATTGTTAGTGTAGAGGCACAGCATGGAAACTGGCCCTTTGCCCCACCGAGTCTACAGTGACCATCACCCACCCCATTCACACTAGTTCCATGCTATCCCACATTCTCACCCACTCCCTACACACTAGTGGCAATTCGCCTACAAAACCCGCAAGTCTCTGGGATGTGGAAGGCAAACAGAGAAATCCCACGCGGTCAGGGGGAGAACGTGCAAACTCCACACAGACAGCAGGCCGAGGTGGCGATTGAAGCTGTGTCTCTGGCGCTGTGAGGCAGCAACTCTACCAGCTGTGCCGCCTACGAAGAAGGAAAAAATGAGATTCATCTGAAATAGCCAAGGGAAGCATTTATCCCAGTGTATAAAATTGCGGTCAGATGCTCTCTATCTAAAGGTGACAGAACGTGGATAAAGAATGTTTATTGTGCCTGATGTGGTGACACCAGTTATTACCCCAGAGAGCTGCCTCAATGAAGAATCTCTTCACAATAGCTGATCAACACTGACATTGCAAATGACAGTAAATGAGATAAAATGCAAATTGTTGAATGCGGTTCGTTGACACCTTCCTAATCTAGATTATTCCCGAATAAGCAAAATACAAAGTGCTGGAGGAAGTCGGCGCGTCGGGCAGTGTCTGTGGGGGTTAGTGGACACACGACACTTCGGGTAGGGACCCTTCTTCAGTCTGACCTAATTCATCGACTGAACATTCCCTTCACAGATGCTGCCTGACCCGCTGAGTTCTTCCAACATTTTGTTTTTTGCTCAAGTTTCCAGTAACTGCAGCTTCTTGTGTCCCCATTATTTCTGAAAAATCTGAGAGCTGTATTGTAAGAAACAAGAGAGAATTCAGCCATGGAACCCTCGCAGGTTGCAGCATAGAGACACATGTCTTCACTCTGTAAGGTGGACAGAAATGCTGGAGAAACTCAGCGGGTGAGGCAGCATCTATGGAGCGAAGGAATGGGTGACGTTTCGGGTCGAGACCCTTCTTCAGACCCTTCCCTCCATCTCTTCACTCTGTAAACACACACTTGCAAAGCACCTGGAATGCGGAGAATCGTTCCCAGGTATTATGCAGGATTGCCAACTCCTTCTCCAAGGGATACTGCCCGATCTGCTGATCATTTCCACTAGTTTGTAGCACATCTGTAGTTTGTCCACATGTGGACCAGTGGATGCTCGAGGGATATTGGCCAAACACAGGCAGGTGTGACTAGTGTAGATGGAGCATTTGTTTAAGAAGGAACTGCAGATGCTGGAAAATCGAAGGTAGACAAAAGTGCTGGAGAAACTCAGCGGGTGCGGCAGCATCTATGGAGCGAAGGAAATAGGCAACGTTTCGGGCCGAAACCTGTAGATGGAGCATCTTGGTCAGCATTGGCATGATGGGCTGAAGGGCCTGTTTCCACACTCTATGACTCTCCTTTCTTCAGTACCTGGGTCTCTAGGGACCTATCACCTTTCAGTCCCTTCATCTTCTCAGTACTAATGTTAATTTATTTGGGCTGTTTATTCACAATAGATATATGACAGCCTCTTGTAGCGACATATCTGGCTAGCTTTCACTCTTTGATGCATTATTGTGTCAGACTCTCATCAACTCAGCTCAAAATCCAGATGCTTATTGCAGATGTGTTCACTATAGATCCGAATGATCTGCATCGATTCCACATCTGCACCTGTCCCACATCAGCCCAGCCCTGGCAGCTTGTGTTCATCAGTTTATTCTCTCACCATTGCCAGAGTCCCTGATTTTTGGACATTATACCCATAAGGTCATAAGGAATAGACATAGACAATAGGTGCACGAGGAGGCCATTCGGCCCTTCGAGCCAGCACCGCCATTCATTGTGATCATGGCTGATCGTCCCCTATCAATAACCCGTGCCTGCCTTCTCCCCATATCCCTTGACTCCACTCGCCCCTAGAGCACTATCTAACTCTCTCTTAAATCCATCCAGTGATTTGGCCTCCACTGCCCTCTGTGGCAGGGAATCCCACAAATTCACAACTCTCTGGGTGAAAAAGCTTTTTTCTCACCTCAGTCTTAAATGACCTCCCCTTTATTCTAAGTCTGTGGCCCTTGGTTTGAGACGAATTAGGCCATTCGGCCCATCAAGTCTACTCCACCATTCAATCAGGGCTGATCTATCTCTCCCTCCTAACCCCATTAGGATGTGCTACAAGCGTACAATGCTTTTACCTGCCTGTTCCTCACATTCAGGAGGATAATTGAATGCTGACTAGTATGCCTCTCTGTCTCCTCTCTGTCGGGGAGATTGTGGTACACTTGCCAGATGTCCTTCAGACCCCCTCAATCTCTCAGCAAAATAGTGTTACACTAATTGATATCTTTCCACCCGCCTCTTGCTGGAAGAAATCTGTGCCACAGCCTTTAGTTTGATTATAGAATGCAGAGAAAGTGTGGTCTTAGCTGGGAAGCTGTGATTATGCATTTTAATCATAGATAAAGCAACTTAAAGCTGGAAACATCTGCAGCGTGACATTTTAGCAGCTGAAGCTGTCACCGTGTGGCTGTTAATGCCTGGGACTTATATCATTACGTTGCTGCTTAACATCAGAGTTATCCCCTGCGCTGTTTGTTGTGTTTGATGCCTTGTACATCTCCTCATCAACATGTGGCAGAAGCCATTGGGTGTGGGTTCTGGTGGGGAGGAGGGCGATATTCACCGAGCTATTCCACCCCTCCCCACCCACTACTTTATGTAGCTACAGGAAGTGAATCTTTGCCTCCTTTGTTTATGTTTTGCTTACCCCCCCCCCCCCCCCCCCCCCCCCCCCCCCCCCCGTGAGTCTGAGAAAGTAATGGGTGCTTAAGCGATTGAGGGATTTAGCCGAGCCAAGTGTGGGATTACTGCTCTGGAGCTGCTGAAGAGCTGCCTCGATGAGAGCTTTGTTTCTCATCACTAATGCAGAAATGCTCTTTTTAAAATTATAGTACTTCAGCCTGAGTGACAAAATCAAGGCTTGAGCATCACATTTACCATCCCACACCAGCCATTTAATGTATTCCGGCATGTTCCACAGGCTATCCGACTTGGAATTAACAAAGGGAATATCCTTCTGAATTCCCCCAGCCTTGTACTGACAACACTTAACTCAAGGGGGTTGGTAATATGTGGCTTTACTCTGATGATCACATTATTCAGTGATGCCGAATGTTTGAACAAGAGGCCAGATAATAGGCCCATTCAGTGGCAAGGAAACTCTCTGTGGAAATCTGTCTAAACTAGTATCTAAATTACCTGAGGTACACAAAATTGCTGGGGAAACTCAGCGGGTGCATCCCGCTGAGTTTCCCCAGCAATTTTGTGTACCTTCGATATTCCAGCATCTCCAGTTCCCTTTTGAACATCTAAATTACCTGTTTGTCCTAAACCCCATGCTCAGCGCAAAGCTTGCCTCATCTATAGCAGTACACTCAGAGGAAAGGAGTCCCCTGGTTGCAAACTGTGTTGTAGGTGTAGATACCTGTACATGTAGGTAACTTCACCTGTGCTGTAGGTGTAGTTACCTGTATGTGTAGGTAACTTCACCTGTGCTGTATGTGTAGGTACCTGTACGTGTAGGTAACTTCACCTGTGCTGTAGGTGTAGGTACATTCACCTGTGCTGTCGGTGTAGGTACCTTTATCACCTCTGAGTCAGCAGAGATAGCTAGTCTCCGGGGCAGGGTTGGAATGCTGAAGGGCTGTGGATGTCTGAAACTGCCACTGATGCTGGAGAAAGATAATGAAAAATTAAAAATAGTGATTGGAAGAATATTGAAGGAAGTGGAACCAAGGTTGTGTTAAGATGCAGTTTCACGACCATCTCATTGAGTGGGTCAGCAAACTCAGTGGGCAGAATGCCGTTACCTGTGTTTCCCCTTTGGCCCTGCAAGAAAAGCCCACACAATGAGAGAGGTACAGGTACAGGTGCAGGAACAGGTGCACGATGGGAGAGGTGCAGGTACAGGTGCAGGAACAGGTGCACAATGGGAGAGGTACAGGTACAGGTGCAGGAACAGGTGCACAATGGGAGAGGTACAGGAACAGGTGCAGGAACAGGTGCACAATGGGAGAGGTACAGGTACAGGTGCAGGAACAGGTGCACAATGGGAGAGGTACAGGTACAGGTGCAGGAACAGGTGCACAATGGGAGAGGTACAGGTACAGGTGCAGGAACAGGTACACGATGAGAGAGGTACAGGTACAGGTGCAGGAACAGGTGCACAATGGGAGAGGTACAGGTACAGGTGCAGGAACAGGTACACGATGAGAGAGGTACAGGAACCAGGTCAACAAGGTGACAATAACTTCCCTTCCCTCACACCTGAGAACGTTACCTCATCACCCTTCCTTGGAGCGCAGGAGGATGAGAGGTGATCTTATCGAGGTGTACAAAATCATGAGAGGAATAGATTGGGTAGACCACAAAGTCTCATGCCCAGAGTAGAGGAATGGGGAACTAAGAGGACATGGGTTTAAGGTGAAGGGGGGGGGGAACGATTTAATAGGAACCCGAGGGGTAACCTTTTCACCCAAAGGGCAGTGGGTGTATGGAACAAGCTGCTGGAGGTGGTAATTGCCATAGTACCTGCCTCCATGTTTAAGAAACATATACACAGGTACATAGATAGGACAGGTTGAGAGGGATCTGGTAGGTGGGACTAGTGTAGATGGGGCATTGTTGGCCGGTGTGGGCAAGTTGGGATGAAGGGCCTGTTTCCACGCTATGATTCTAAAGTTTTGATCAGCGTACACATCCTCACAAGACTTCTGACAGCATCCTTTCACACCGTGTATCTCAGCTGTGTAGGGCAAGGTCTTGCAAATGTGAGTGCTCCATGTTCCATCACCAGCTTGGTTTTGACACTTATTCCTGGTCCCTTCCCTCTAACTCTGGGCATTCTCTGCCCGCTGAGTTCCTTTGCCGAAAGAGGGAAAGAGTATGGTTCACCAGCATCGCATCCGGGCCAGTCAGCAATGAGCAGTAAATGCTGGCTGTGGCAGCGTGGCTCTGATCCAATTGTTGCAATGTTCAATTGGAATGGTGCAAGATGGCAGCCTTCAGCGATGCACCTCATTGCTGTCGGGAGGGATTAGATCCAGCCTGGAGTCGTCCCATGCCTTTGCCTTGCACGTGGAGTTGAGAGGAAAATACACCTAACTGGGCTCTCAACAGTTAAGCTTTTGAAGAATTGGAATATTTCAGAAATTAGCTAAATTCTGAAGAGATCTCTTTGCTAATTGCTTTCCCAAAGAGACGGATAATGAACTCGTCAGGATTAGAATGACAGCGTGGGGACGGACGAGCCAATTAAGAGTGTTTCTGATGATCTGTAGAGATCTCTTGCACCTGGGTCCACCTGTCCCTACCCATTACCCTCAATATGGTGACGGGCCTTGTACAAGTCATTAGTGGCCAACTTCCCTTTAGAGAACAAAAACAACTGGAGGATGAAAGATCCCACTCCAGCCCATCCACATGCACTTCTTTCATGTCCTATGTTCCCGATGTTGGGGAAGTCCAGAACAAGGGGTCACACAGTTTAAGGATAAGGGGGAAATCTTTTAGGACCGAGACGAGAAAAACATTTTCACACGCAGAGAGTGGTGAATCTGTGGAATTCTCTGCCACAGAAGGTAGTTGAGGCCACAGTTCATTGGCTATATTTAAGAGGGAATTAGATGTGGTCCTTGTGGCTAAAGGGATCAGGGGGTATGGAGAGAAGGCAGGTACAGGATACTGAGTTGGATGATCAGCCATGATCATGTTGAATGGCGGTGCAGGCTCGAAGGGCCGAATGGCCTACTCCTCCACATATTTTCTATGTTTCTATGTTTCTACATTGACTAGAGTCTGTCATGGTTCCGCCTGTATCCAGTCCTTCCATCAACATTTGATCATTTCCCAGACCATTCCCAATCCCACTCCCTGCTTGAAGACAGTTTCTATGTATACGTACTTCCTGCAATATGAGCCACAAGGCATGTTGCCATACAACGGGGACTGGGGTGGGAGGGATGTTGTATAATACAATGTGTTACTGTGCGTGGACTCTGGATAATTAGGAATGTTCATGGAATTAACTGCAGGCTGTATTGACTTTTATAGAATGGAAGTTTTGATGCAATTGTGCAGGGTTTGATTAGACCACACCTGGAGTACTGTGTACAGGTTTGCCCTTTGTTTAAGGAAGGCTGTGTTTTCAATGGGGGCAATGCAGGGAAGATGGACCTTGAGATAGACCTCACAGTCTTCCTCCAATCCAGGTGACAACACAGAGAACATCCTTTGCTCCTTCTCCAGCCACATCACATCATTCCAATAGTGTGGTGACCAAACCTATACACAACATTCTCGGAGCGTCCGAACCAGAGTTTGTACAACTGCAAAATAATATCCCAACTCTTTCATTCAATGCCCTGACCTATGAAAGCAAGCTGCCATCTGTTCATAAGTCATAGGAGCAGAATTAGGCCATTCAGCCCATCACTTCACCATTCAATCATGGCTCTTCAAAGGTCTTTTATTGTCACCTGTACCAATTAAGGTTCAGTGATATTCTATCTTTCCCTCTCAACCCCATTCTCCTTCCTCCCCCCCCCCTTGACCTTTGACACCGTACTAATCAAAAACCTGTAAGTCTCCGTTTTAGAGTCGCCCAGATAATGTTGTGGCCTCCACCACCGTCTGTGGCAATGAATTCTGGCTAAAGAAATTCCTCATAACCTTTCTAAAGGTGCGTCCACTTATCCTGAGGCTGTGCCCTCTGGTCCTAGAGTCCCCCACAGTCTATTCACCACCACATCTATCTGAGTTGGCACTTTCAGGGAACTCTGAATTTGGACCAGTGGGTCTCTCTGTTCATTCACATTTACTGTACATGCTCGAGCCCAGGGGACCAAAAACCCCAACCATTTTTGTCCCGTTTACCCCGGGCAACTTTAATAGCACATAACAATGTTATTTCATTTATTTATGAACTAATGATGAATAGATACCGGTATACCAGAACCAAACACAGTCAGTCAATGAGAAAAAATATGTACAAGTCCAGAATCAACACATTTACCCCCTGGGTGTGCAAAATTGACCCCCAGGTTGGGACCCCTTGCTATAACGATCTGACTATCCATGATGTTCTAGTCGGTGGTGCCTAACTCCCAAGGCTTGTGAGCTGCCAATATGCAGACTGTTGGTAACATTTGAAGATCTGCCATCATTCCCCCTTTACCACGTACAACTCTGCCACATATCCAGAGCAGCTCAGAAGTTCAGCAAACAACCCAGCCGGAAGAATTATTGAATGAAGCAGGAGGCATCTTCAGTAAATGAACTGTGGGAGCAGATTGAAGGAAGAGTGAGCTGCCTGTACAATGAGGACAGGAGAAATAGAATTATCACAGCAATGATCACTTTTAAAAAGTGTAATTAAGGGAAGTCAGTGAGTGTGCAGGCAGAGATGAAACACTTTAGGACTGTAGGCACTGGCCCATTGATCCATGAAGTGTGTTCCCCAGCTCCCGGGAACAATGGGAGCCTTTCTACAGAAGTGTTCTGTAATTCAATTAGAATCCAATGGGAATATGAGTTTATTCAGTTAGATGCCGAATGAATTAGGAGATTGGAATGACTGTATCAAAGTTTTCTTCCGACCACGTTTAATGTGATCTCCTCTATTTACATTTTGAAATTGGGATTTATATCAGATTTTCAATTTTGTACGTTTTTGACATAATAATCAGGGGGGACTTGGAATAGAAATGAAGTGGCGTTGCGTATTTGGCATGCTAAGCAGGAGCCTTCATTTTGGAGGCTGATTTAAGGTCAGCCTCTCTTTAACAAAGCATCAGGGCCTGTTAGCGTTGAAATAATATATCACCAAGACTAGCTATTACACATGCAATGCAACCTGGAGGAACAGGACTAGGTTGGTTCACTGTCAAACTTCCTTCAACTGTCCCAGGAGGAGAAACACACAATAGGCTATAGACAATAGGTGCAGGAGCAGGCCATTCGGCCCTTCGAGCCAGCACCGCCATTGGAACCTTACCTCATGCCAACACACTCCAGACAGTGAAGGACCTCTTGCTGTGTTCACTGTTGTAATGGGAACACATACTGTAGCAATTCAAGCTCCCTCAAGCAGTTATCCAGCACAGAAACTGACCCATTAACCAGGATAGACAATAGACAATAGGTGCAGGAGTAGGCCATTCAGCCCTTCGAGCCAGCACCGCCATTCAATGTGATCACGGCTGATCATCCCCAATCAGTACCCCGTTCCTGCCTTCTCCCCATATCCCCTGACTCCGCTATTTTTAAGAGCCCTATCTAGCTCTCTCTTGAAAGCATCCAGAGAACCTGCCTCCACCGCCCTCTGAGGCAGAGAATTCCACAGACTCACAACTCTCTGTGAGAAAAAGTGTTTCCTCGTTTCCGTTCTAAATGGCTTACTCCTTATTCTTAAACTGTGGCCCCTGGTTCTGGACTCCCCCAACATCGGGAACATGTTTCCTGCCTCTAGCGTGTCATCTTCTTCTTTTGTGTGGCATGCACAGCCTAAAGTTGTTGGACAACTTGTACTATTTGATCTTCCATTTGTGCACGTCGAGTTGATTGCATTAGTCGAAACAGGGCGGACCACGTGAAGGTTGCAATCTTCCACCCCCTCTAGCGTGTCCAAGCCCTTAACAATCTTTAGATTAGACTCTGTGACACAGATTAGATACAAAAAGACATCCCTCCACACTCCACATATACAGGGTGGGTGGACACAGAGCTCTTGATATCTGTCATAGAACCACACAGCACAGTAACAGTCCCTTCGGCCCTAATTGTCCATGCCAACCAAACTGTCCCGTCTTCCAACACGTCCAGGCACCAAAGAGGTTAAAATCCAGAAATAGCTTCCTACATGCAGTTCAACCCCTGAATGATATCCTCCGCCCACACCTGTGGGATAGATGCTTGGGTGACACACCTACAATCAAAACCCCCCCACACACACTGACACTATACCACAAGGAGTCCCTTGCATTGGGAGCAAGGGAGATATGGCCAGCCTGGCTCTGCCTCAATCGCCTCAGGACATGGGTCGGACAGTGCAAAGCCCTCATGCAGAGGTGGGGTACAACAATAATGTGACTGTGGGGAGGCAACCCAAACTATGGAGCATCTACTTACCTGCCCTCTCCTCCCAGAGCCCTGAAAACCAGAAGATCTCAAGGTCTACAACACATGTGTCAGAGCCTGAGTTATGCAGTGGCTTGGAAAGGTGTAGTCCCACCTGCCCGCATTTGGCCATTATCCCTCTAAACCTTTCCTATCCATGTACCTGTCCAGGTGTCTATTAAATGCTGTTGCAGTATCTGCCTCAACTACCTCCTCTGGATGCTCCATGCACCGAAATGGAAAGATTGTCCTTGAGGCTTGTGTTAAATCTTGTCCCGCTCACATTAAACATATGTCCTCTGGTTTTTGATTCACCTATCCTTGATAAAAGACTGAGTGAGCATTCCCCCTCAAGATGTTGTAGACTTTCTGTGCTCTAAATAAAGTATTTGCCTGTCCAACCCCCCCCCCCCCCCCCTTGCCCTTCAAAGCCCAGCATCATGCTCACAATGGCAACACGATTCACGGGACAGGCATAGCATTCTACAGACTTTGGAGATACAGTGTGGAAACTGTGCCGACCATCAATCATCCATACACTAGCACTATCCCACACACTAGGGACAATTTACCAACACCAATTAACCTACAAACCTGTACGTCTTTGGAGTGTGGGAGGAAACCGGAGCGCCCGGAGAAAACCCACGCAGGTCACGGGGAGAATGTACAAACTCTGTACAGACAGCACCCGTAGTCAGGATCGAACCCGGGTCTCTGGCGCTGTGAGGCAGCAGCTCTATGGCTTTGCCTCCGTGCCCCCCTCACTCATCACATTGCCCCCCCCCCCCCCCCCATTCTCCCAGACCAGAGACATCCTGGATTAGATAGGAATTGGAGACACTGCAGGTGCTGAAATCTTGAGGCAAAACACCAAGTGCTGGAGGAACTCAGCGGGTCAGGCAGCATCTATGGAGGGAATGGACAGGTAATGTTTTGGGTCGGGACTCTTCTTATATCCTTTGTTCCTTTGCCTTGAATTGGGAGTGGATTGACTTGAGTTTTAATCCCCCTGTGACTGTGAGGAAATTTAAATATTTGAATAGATTAAGAATATAAATAACATCAGTAAAGAGTGAGCATAAAATTAATTGAAAGAGATTTAAAACCGGTTCAATGTTACCCACTAGAGACATGTGTCTGCAATCCCCAGTGTGATACAACGCAGAAACAGGCCCTTCTGCCCTCCGTGACCATGTTGACCATCAAGTACACTTCTATCATCCGAGAACTGGGTTCAGTTTAGTGTATTGTCACGTGTACCGAGGTACAGTGAAAAGCTTTTGCTCCGTGCTAACCAGTCAGCGGAAAGACAATACATGATTACAATCGAGCCATTTACAGTGTACAGATACATGATAAGGGAATAACGTTTAGTGCAAGATAAAGCCATCAAAGTCTGATCAAGGATAGTCCGAGGGTCACCAATGAGGTAGATAGTAGTTCAGCGCTGCTCTCTGGTTGTGGTAGGATGGTTTAGTTGCCTGATAACAGCTGGGAAGAAACTGTCCCTGAATCTGGAGGTGTGCGTTTTCACACTTCTGTACCTTTTGCCCGATGGGAGAGGGGAGAAGAGGGAGTGGCCGGGGTGCGACTTATCCTTAATGATGCTGCTGGCCTTGCCGAGGCAGCGTGAGGTGTAGATGGAGTCAGTGGAAGAGAGGTTGGTTTGTGCGATGATCTGGGCATCCTGGCTCTCCGTTGCCATGGGATGAAGACTCCCTGGCAACTCCCCAACCCATACCTGCCCCATTTTGAGAAGCACAGTGACCTGGTTTACATTGCTGTTTGTCAGGCTGATGGATGGCCCATTACTCTGCTAACGTAAAACCTGCAAAATAACAATCTCTCTTGCTGAAGCCTATTCCATCACTGGTCTGCTGTTGCTATATGCAGATCAATTCAAAATTAAGATGAATTAATGGAACGGCATAAAATAACATTGCCAGCTTTGATCCATCATTTCATCGTTAATACGAGGCAGTGCGTGCTGTTGAGCATTAATATATCAGATTACAGATCAATTTGTGATATAATTTAGACGTCTATATATTCAGGGGATTTTTACTTCCGGCCTTTCGAGAAGCAGCAATTCCATCATTAGATTTGGGAAATATTCTCAGGCAATGTCTGCTGCAAAGGTGTCGCAAGCAATGCGCATTCAGCTATTAATCATTCAAATCTACATCCACTCCTCAAATAGTTTAATATTAATGGACCGGTGTGTAAAAAAAAAAAAATGGTGTTTGTGATGCTAATGTTGCCAATTCCTGCAGATTTATTCCAGCAACACCAGGAACGGGATGAATGAGAAATGTGGAATTTTGGGATTCAGTAATCGTGCTTGTTTGCAGTGAGAACCGTTTAATCATGATGATGTCCTCTGTCCCTAGACAGCCCTGCAGCTCCAGATTGCTGAGCAGGGCTGAATTAAAAGCTGAGCAATTATTCTCTCAGCTTGTCCCCCCCCCCCCCCCATCCTCGCCACTTCCCTCCCTTCCTTTTCAATCACTCTGCAAGGAAATAAAACCCTCGAATGAGGAAATTCACAACCCTGCCACAAGGAACACAGGGAACGTCTTTCTGTTGGTCATGCTGCTGTACAAATGCTCGAATGTGAAATCAGTGGCATGATGTGAGTGTTGGAGTTGGGGAGATGCATGGCGGCCTGCTCTGGGATCTGCTTCACAATGCCATTCAAGACATTAAGCTTGAGGTCAGTTTATTCTCGTGATGAGTGCATGTGGCCGCTGAAGGGAAGAAGCATAGGTGGGTTGTCTGATCAGCTTGAGAAGTTGGCAGACCTTGTATTTTAATTTGTGATCAGCAGCAGACCCATCTCCAGATGACTCCGTGAGGCTGCAATGTCCACAGACTCGGCCGGCTTTGACACTGATCCTCAGCTCCATGGTTTTAACGTTAAATTTCAGTGGTATGTACATTTGGACATTTGCTAACTGCTGGCTCTTGCTTGTATCTGTTGAAGCTGGTTGGATCAGTGAGACTTGTGAGACTAGGGCAGTCAGAACATTCCATAGACGCAGGGATGAAGTGCCACTTGGTTTAGATGTTCATCATGAGTGTGAGGAGTGGAATTAGGCCATTCGGCCCATCAAGTCTACTCCGCCATTTAATCATGGCTGATCTATCTCTCCCTCCTAACCCCATTCTCCTGCCTTCTCCCCTGACACCAGTACTAATAACCATATAACCATATAACACTTACAGCACGGAAACAGGCCATCTCGGCCCTACAAGTCCGTGCCGAACAATTTTTTTTCCCTTAGTCCCACCTGCCTGCACTCATACCATAACCCTCCATTCCCTTCTCATCCATATGCCTATCCAATTTATTCTTAAATGATACCAACGAACCTGCCGCCACCACTTCCACTGGAAGCTCATTCCACACCGCTACCACTCTCTGAGTAAAGAAGTGCCCCCTCATGTTACCCCTAAACTTCTGTCCCTTATTTCTGAAGTCATGTCCTCTTGTTTGAATCTTCCCTATTCTCAAAGGGAAAAGCTTGATCACATCAACTCTGTCTATCCCTCTCATCATTTTAAAGACCTCTATCAAGTCCCCCCTTAACCTTCTGCGCGCCAGAGAATAAAGACCTAACTTATTCAACCTATCTCTGTAACTTAGTTGTTGAAACCCAGGCAACATTCTAGTAAATCTCCTCTGTACTCTCTCTATTTTGTTGACATCCTTCCTATAATTGGGCGACCAATTATAGGAAGGATGTCAACAAAAAATAGAGAGAGTACAGAGGAGATTTACTAGAATCAAGAATCTATCTATCTCTGCCTTCAAAATGTCCACTGACGTGTGGCCTCCACAGCCTTCTGTGGTAAAGAATTCCACAGATTTACCACCATCTGACTAAATAAATTCCTCCTCATCTCCTTCCTAAATTCTAAGGCTGTGACCTCTGGTCCTAGACTCTCCCACTAGTGGAAACATCCTATCCACATCCACTCTATCCAGACCTTTACAGACTGAGGTATGGTGATAGGTGTGTGTGTGTGTGTGTGTGCCAATCCAACATACAACACACACACACAGAGCTGGGGTGCACTGTGGTGTTACACACAGCTAGTGCAGTTGCTGTCCGTGTGGAGTTTGCATGTTCTTCTTCTGTCTGTGTAACTCTCCTCTGGAGGCTCCTGTTTCCTCCCACATCCTCAAGTTGATCATTATAAATTCTCCCTAGAGCTCAGGCCTTGGTCCTAGCAACATCCATGTAACTCTGCACTCTTTCCAGCCTCACAACATCTCCCCTTTAACTGGGTTATGGTTAGGGTTAGGACATTGAACAATGCTTCAAATGTTGCCTCACCAACCTCTTGTTCAGCTGCAACATCACATTCCAACCTCTATACTCAGTAACCTGACCGATGAAGGACAATGTGCTCTAAGCCTTCTTGACCAAAGGAAGGGGGTTTGAAGAGGATCTTAGGGGTAGATTTTTCACCGAGTAGTAGGTATCTGATGCAGGAACAGTAGCCCCATTTAAGAGGCATCTGGATCTTGAGGCAGCCATGATCATTGAATGGCGGTGCTGGCTCGAAGGGCCACATGGCCTACTCCTGCACCTATTTTCTATTGTCTATTGTCTATTGATAGCTGAGCAAGGCAGAAATTAATGCAGGCAAGTGTAATTAACACATAGACATGATGGACCTTGACCTTGACTCTAACATTTGACCTTCCCACCGATATATGGGATGGGATCTCAGTTGCCTGACTGCTCAAAAGGATGCAACTTGGAGAACACGTGATTTGTTAGGAACATGAAGAAGTCCAAGTTGGACAGCAGGTGTCCCACCTCCCGTGTCCCACCTCCCATGCTACCTGCTCACCCATGCCCACCTGCTACCTGTGGCAGGTGCCACACACCAGGTACTACAGGATGGTACCTGGAATGGATGCAAGTCCCGCTCACACCCAAGGGTCTGGTGATGATGAGCATCAGCGGGCATATCAGGACAGCCAAGCAAACATCTCTGGCCTTAATGAGCACCAGGCTGCTCCCTGCTGATCCTCAGTATTCTCATTGCACACAATATACATTGGCTTTTCAAACATGTGAGTCATTTACATATTTTATCCTGTCTGGGGAGAAAATGAGCCTTCGTCATCCATAATGGAAGAGACATCTCTGTTAATATTGCAAGCTCCTGGCAGAGTCCTATATATCCATAGCCACATTTAGTGGTAACTGAAATACTCTTTGCAGCTGATGTAGCCCGCATGCGCTCCTGACCAAGCAATGCAGATGCAGTCAAATATCAGTGAAGACTAAAGGGACTGTCCCACTGTACGAGGTCATTCAAGATTTCTCCCGAGTTCTCCCCTGATTCGAGCTCGTGTAATTAACGTAGCCGGTACGTAGGAGTTCGTGGATGTCACGTAGCGGCTCGTACGAGTAACGGTAGGTACTCGGGAAATCCGGTAAACTCGTGACGTTTTTTCAACACCGTGAAAAATGTCCACGGGTAAAAAAATACTCGTGATGAAAGAAATTGTAACTTTTGACTCGTACCAGCCCCTACGTATCCGTTACGTACATTACACGAGCTCGAATCAGGGGAGAACTCGGGAGAACTCTTGTATTACCTCGTACAGTGGGACAGGCCTTTTAGTCTAACCCCCTCTACTGTGTCCAGCTATTACCTAACACACTTTGTCCTGCCTCTCCTCCCTTCCAGCTTTCCTCACCCCTCCCCCCCTACAATCAGTCTGAAGAAGGAGCTCGACCCAAAACATCACCTGTCCACGTTCTCCCTGACCTACAGAGTTACTCCAGCACTTTGCCCAGCATCTGCAGTTCCATGTTTCTGCTATCTGTGAAGTGCCATCTAGATGTGAATGGAATTGCTTCCTGAGGCTGGGAAGTGGCAGATGAGAAGTTGTAATATTGGGACCGTCCATAACTGAGAGAATACAATTCTTTAAGCATGATATAAGTTGTAAATTGTTGGCAAGTATCTCCTGGCGGTACTCTCCATCCTTCTACAAAGCTGTGGAGACTCGAGTGGTCAAGTGCGAGGCTGAGACCTGATGGAACTTGGAACACAAAGGGAATTGAAAGACGTGGGGATTGTGTGGAGCTGGTGAAGGTCTGGGGTGAGCTGTGATTTTACTACAATCCACAGACCAGCTCACTCAGTCCATCAGTTTGCTCTGTAATCAATAGGGTCAAGGGTCAACCTTGGTTCCACATTCCCAGTTATTGATCATTGTGTGTGTGGGGCCTGCACTCATCACTAATTGGGTGCACCACTCATTATACCTGGCCCATTCATACCTACACTCTGCTTGTTGCTGGGCGGGAATCGTCGAACCATGCCAACACGTCATCCCCAAGGCACCATGCTTCCATTACCTGTATCTTGACTGTCCTGAAAATTACATCTGCTGATCCCACCATCCCTGTGCTCTATAGTCTGTCCATTAATGCAACATTGAGCCCAGTTTTATTCCCATCTCCATGTCTCATTGGGCTTTTGACTGAGCAGATATATCACTTGTCTAACTCTGGATGAAGAGCATTGCTGGAGATAGAGAGATTTATGGAGGTTGACAATGTGGACTCACGCCAAGGTTTGAGGTCACTTAGGTTTTATGTAGATTTCAAAATATGACAATGCAACACTTCCCATCAGTTCAACAAAAGATGCACCTCGGTACATGTGGCAACAAACTCAACTCAAATCCAAACTGGCCCAATCCCCTGGGGCGTGACTGCATGTTCCAAACTTTTAGCTCTAATGGCACAAGATTAAAATGTCCGACTAAGGACTTAATCACATTGTGGAATGTGACGTTGGTTAGTGGACCTCTGTGCATCTGTCTACCATTGCCTAACACTTGAAGAAACTTGCTCTTTATTTTCCCCGCACTAAACTGCTCTCCAGATCCTCCTCAGACAGCTGCATCCCATCTCATCATTTACTGTTGTGACTAAAGACTCTCTTGTAGTGCCGCTTGCAAAGGGAAATATAGGAGCTCAACTATCAATAGAACGTTCCTCCCTGCAGCTGGTTCACGTAACTGAAGAGCAGTGTTTGGTACAGGAGCACATCAGGGCCTCGACACACTCATTATTGGTGCACTTACACTTTTAGACACAACATTGACCAGGCTTATGGTCTCCTTCAAATGTTCTTCCATGAGGCTTTGTGTCAAGTTCTTTGGTAAACACTCTGATATTGGACATTTTAGCCCATTAGAGGTGCTTTATATAAATATTGATTTTCGGATTGCCAATATCACACGGGCTTTTAAATCTACAGTAGAGAAAGCTCTATAGGTTGAGGAGACGCTGGAGTTGTAATATCAAGCAATGTTGATCCAAGTTTTATTCCCGTCTCCATGTCTCATTGGGCTTTTGACTGAGCAGATATATCACTTATCTAATTCTGGAATGAGAGGAAGGCGTGCTTTCAATAGACAATAGGTGTAGGAGTAGGCCATTCGGCCCTTCGAGCCAGCACCGCCATTCAATGTGATCATGGCTGATCATCCCCAATCAGTACCCCGTTCCTGCCTTCTCCCCATATCCCCTGACACCGCTATTTTTAAAAGCCCTATCTAGCTCTCTCTTGAAAGCATCCAGAGAACCTGCCTCCACCGCCCTCTGAGGCAGAGAATTCCACAGACTCACCACTCTCTGTGAGAAAAAGTGTTTCCTCGTCTCCGTTCTAAATGGCTTACTCCTTAAGTGTTTCCTCGTCTCCGTTCTAAATGGCTTACTCCTTATCTTAAAATATAGAGGTTTATGAAGGTAGACCTGTGTGAATCCACGCAAAGATTCTGCTTTGACCTCACTTAATGTTTAGAGAGACACTAAAAGCTGGAGTAACTCAGCGGGACAGGCAGCAGCTCTGGAGAGAAGGAATGGGTGATGTTTCGGGTCAAGACTATTCTTCAGACTATTAAAGGATAAAGGAAACGAGAGATATAGACGATGATTTAGAGAGATAAAGAACAATGAATGAACGATATGCAAAACATTACTGATGATAAAGGAAACAGGCCATTATTAGCTGTTTGTTGGGTGAGAACGAGATGCTGGTGCAACTTGGGTGGGGGAGGGATGGAGAGAGAGGGAATGCCGGGGTTATTTGAAGTTAGACAAATCAATATTCATACCACTGGGCTGTAAGCTGCCCAAAGCGAAATCCACTACTCACTTCATTTTTATGCATATTTCAAAAGATGGCAACGCATGACTTACCATGAGATCAGTGTTGGCTCCAGAGTGTAGGGGTCACTGAGTGGATGCTTGTCACTTCCTGGTTCCCATCATCCAACTTTCTCCCTTTGTGTAAAATGTCGCCTCCGTGTCCTCAAACTCCCTGGTGGGTGAAGGCCTTGAGCAAAGGTTGATGCAGACTGCACCCATTCCTGCCCTGGTGGTCCACCCTGCCCTAGTGGTCCACCCTGCCCTGGTAGTCCACCCTGCCCTGGTGGTCCACCCTGCCCTAGTGGTCCACCCTGCCCTGGTAGTCCACCCTGCCCTGGTGGTCCACCCTGCCCTGGTGGTCCACCCTCTCCTGGTGGTCCACCCTGCCCTGGTGGTCCACCCTGCCCTGGTGGTCCACCCTGCCCTGGTGGTCCCCCCATCCCTGGTGGTCCACCCTGCCCTGGTGGTCCACCCTGCCCTGGTGGTCCACCCTGCCCTGGTGGTCCCCCCATCCCTGGTGGTCCACCCTGCCCTGGTGGTCCACCCTGCCCTAGTGGTCCACCCTGCCCTGGTAGTCCACCCTGCCCTGGTGGTCCACCCTGCCCTGGTGGTCCACCCTCTCCTGGTGGTCCACCCTGCCCTGGTGGTCCACCCTGCCCTGGTGGTCCACCCTGCCCTGGTGGTCCCCCCATCCCTGGTGGTCCACATTGCCCTGGTGGTCCACCTGCCCTGGTGGTCCACATTGCCCTGGTGGTCCACCCTGCCCTGGTGGTCCACCCTGCCCTGGTGGTCCGCCCTCTCCTGGTGGTCCACCCTGCCCTGGTGGTCCACCCTGCCCTGGTGGTCCCCCCATCCCTGGTGGTCCACCCTGCCCTGGTGGTCCACCCTGCCCTGGTGGTCCACCCTCTCCTGGTGGTCCACACTGCCCTGGTGGTCCACCCTCTCCTGGTGGTCCACCCTGCCCTGGTGGTCCACCCTCTCCTGGTGGTCCACCCTGCCCTGGTGGTCCACCCTGCCCTGGTGGTCCACCCTGCCCTGGTGGTCCACCCTCTCCTGGTGGTCCACACTGCCCTGGTGGTCCACCCTCTCCTGGTGGTCCACCCTGCCCTGGTGGTCCACCCTCTCCTGGTGGTCCACACTGCCCTGGTGGTCCACCCTTGCCCTGGTGGTCCCCCCTGCCCTGGTGGCCCGCCCTGCCCTGGTGGTCTACCCTGCCCTGGTGGTCCACCTGCCCTGGTGGTCCGCCCTGCCCTGGTGGTCCACCCTGCCCTGGTGGTCCACCCTGCCCTGGTGGTCCACATGCTTCATGTTGATGCTCTTCAGGGATGGCCATAAAGGTTCTGATGTGGACAGTTGCAGCCCAGACCATCACACAAACCAACCCACCTTCCATTGACTCCATCTACACCTCACGCTGCCTCGGCAAGGCCAGCAGCATCATCAAGGACCAGTCTCACCCCCGGCCACTCCCTCTTCTCCCCTCTCCCATCGGGCAAGAGGTACAGAAGTGTGAAACCGCACACCTCCAGATTCAGGGACAGTTTCTTCCCGGCTGTTATCAGGCAACTGAATCATCCCACCACAACCAGAGAGCAGCGCTGAACTACTATCTACCTCATTGGTGACCCTCGGACTATCCTTGATTGGACTTTGCTGGCTTTACCTTGCACTAAACGTTATTCCCTTGTGCATATGTACACTGTAAACGGCTCGATTGTAATCATGTGTTGTCTTTCCGCTGACTGGTTAGCGCGCAACAAAAGCTTTTCACTGTACCCCAGTACACGTGACAATAAACTAAACTGTAACTGTGGCTGGGAATGTTGGGGCTGGTGTTCAGCAGGGTCTCCAGACACTCTGTACCCTTGTGTAAACATGCTGCTAAAGTTTCCAACCTGTGCCCGGTGTGATGGGAAGCTGAGACTTGGCTTGGTCTTTCATCTTGGCGCTTGCTGTGATTCGAGTTGTTTGGATTACTGGTGGTGAAGCTGGAGAGACAGCTGAGAAGTTTGGAGAAACTCTACAATAGACCAAAGTCTCTTAAATTGAAGCAGATAGCTACAGCTGGGCAGAGCTGAATTAGTACTCCAGTAATGGGCTACAACAGCATTCACAACAGCATCAATTATAGAATGAAAGGAGGCAGCTCCCAAACGCACTGAAGATTCTTCAGCTGGAAGAACTAATAATGATGCTGTGGGACAGAACCAGGGGCCTATAGAGTGATGATTAGCACGAGCTGGGCTTTGAGGAAGCATCAATAGGCAATAGACAATAGCAGGAGTAGACCATTCAGCCCTTCAATGTGTTCATGGCTGATCATCCCCAATGAGGCAGAGAATTCCACAGACTCACAACCAGCTAAACCCGTGTAGGAAGGAACTGCCAATGCTGGTTTTAACCCAAGATAGACACAAGAACCTGGAGTTACTCAGCGGGACAGACAGCATCTGTAAAGAGAAGGAATGGGTGCCGTCTGAAGAAGGGTCTTGACCCCTGAATTACTCCAGCTTTTTGTGTGGAATCAGCTGAACTCTGCATGCAAGTACATCCCTGCTTTGTAGCTGCGAGACAAGCGAATCATAGTCATAGAGAAATCCTGCAGGGAAACGGGCCCTTCGGCCCATCTAGTCCACACTGACCTTCACCCACCCCTGAGGAAGGGTCTCGACCCGAAACGTCACCCATTCCAAACCCAAATTATGGGGTGTGGATAAGGTGAAGGTTCTCATGACTTTTTCTCATGAGAGGGGTATCAAAAAAAGAGGATATTGAGTTGACTCGATGGGCCGAATGGCCTTATTCTACTATAGAACTATGAACCCAAGGCTTTTTCTTGGAGACATAAAAGGTGCCGGGACATATCAATTAAAAATGAACCTGCATTTATCCCCATCAATATACCACCCATCTGTTTCGCGTTTCTGAACAATTAACATAATTTAGTAAACTAAGAATTAAAACGTATAATATCAATAACAATTCTACAAATTTGGAAAGCTGTGTTTGAATGTTTGATAGGTGGCAGTGTTGGCAGATGCCGTCACCAAAGAGGGGCTGCCCACACCCCCTCCCTGGTGTAGCCAGCAATGGGCTGTGATTACTAACAAACGAACCAGAGAAGTCCACATCTGACCAAGAAGCTTCCTCTTTCCCACACACAGTGATCAAGACTGCTCTGTACATGGATGTGTGGAGCAGAGAGGCCAATTATTTCATCTCTGTTGCTTAGGTAACATTGCAGATGAGGGATTAAACCCTCCGTCTCCAGGGTTCACTCTAAGCTGAATGTTGCTCTTACTCATTCAAATCAAAACACAAACTCAGCAGACATCATCTGTACCCAGGCAACCAACACCAAACATACAGTATTTGCATTGCTGAGTGTCTGAGTCATACAAGTAACATATTGCATGTCAGACTGTCAGTGAGTAGTGAAACCCCACAAATATTCATCGCCACAGGTATCTTATCTCAACGCATTTATTAAAGTTTAATTGTCAAACAAAATGGGTTGTTATGTTGTACAAGATGCTGGTGAGATGACGTTTAGAGTATTGTCTTCAGTTTTAGTCGTCTGCTAGAGGATGGATGTTTGCAAACTGGAAACAGTGCAAGGAAGATTGACAAGGATGTTGCCAGAACTCAAGGTTGGGTAAGCTATGTCTTTATTCCCTGGAGCGCAGAAGGCTGAGGAATGGTCTTAAAGAAGCTGTACAAAATCATGAGGGGAGTAGAGTCACAGTCGATGGCAATCAAGAATCAGAGGACACAGATTTAAGATGAGAGGGAAAAGATTAATAGGAAGATGAGGAGACTCGCACAGAGTGTGGTGGGTATATGGAATGAGCTGGCAGAGAAGATAGTTGAGACAGATAATGTATCAGCATTTAATAGACTTGGTACACAAATAGGAAATGTTTAGATGGTCACCGACCAGAAACAGCGACTGGGATGAGGTATCTTGGTCGGCATGGATGAATTGGGGATTTCAGAGTTATATGACACCAGTCACATAGCAGAAGTGGCCAAGTCGCAGGGCTAGAAACTGGACGTATCCTGAGCTAATTCTGCTACTACCATCGCCTACTGGAACAAGTGGTGGCTCCCACTGATTGTCGCCGGAAGCTGGCTTCCTTTTCGGGACGGACGATGACAGAGATGTCAATGTTTGAAACATGGAAGGTGGAGACAGAAGGAGAAGGAGTCAGCCCACCCAGTGTCACAGTCATCCCACCAAGACAATAATAATAATAATAATACATTTTATTTATGGGCGCCTTTCAAGAGTCTCAAGGACACCTTACAAAAATTTAGCAAGTAGAGGAAAAACATGTAAGGGGAATGAAATAAATAGTAGAGACATGACTAGTACACAAAGTAAAGACAGAATTCAATACAAAACACAATATGAGGCAATTAATGCACAGATGAAAAGGGACGGGGACGTGGGGCTAAGGATAGGCAGAGGTGAAGAGGTGGGTCTTGAGGCGGGACTGGAAGATGGTGAGGGACACGGAATTGCGGATCAGTTGGGGGAGGGAGTTCCAGAGCCTGGGAGCTGCCCTGGAGAAGGCTCTGTCCCCAAAACATCGGAGGTTGGACTTGTGGATGGAGAGGAGACCGGCTGATGTGGATCTGAGGGACCGTGAGGGTTGGTAGGGGGAGAGGAGGTCAGTGAGATATGGGGGGGCCAGATGGTGGAGGGCTTTGTAGGTAAGGACCAGGATTTTGTAGGTGATCCGGTGGGAGATGGGAAGCCAGTGAAGTTGTTTGAGGACTGGAGTGATGTGATGCCAGGATTTGGTGTGGGTGATGAGTCGGGCGGCTGCCTTCTGGACCAGTTGGAGTCGGTTGATGTAGGTGGAGCTGATGCCAAGGAGAAGTGAGTTGCAATAGTCCAGTCAATGGCCACCAAGTCATCACCATCATGTTTGGCACAAGGGCCTGCTGCTGTTCCATGTTCCATGTTCTATGGGATCTGTGGTTAGTTATTGTGGATTGAGAGTAATGTGGATGGTGCCTGTGTGGATGGCAGGTGGGGGGAGGGGGGGGGGGGGGGGGTGCAACACAGCGGAGACTGACTCAGGCGTTACATTCTGTATTCCAATTAAACTTTAATACATGCACTGAGAAAAGTTACCTGTGGCAAGTGGCAGGTGTGAAAGACATAATGAGGTTTCATGGTGAATAGATCACACGCCCCCACCTGCCCTTGTCCTGCTGGCTTGCATCGACAGCAGGGTGAGAATGGATTTTTTAATTTAAAATGTCAAAAAATTGAAATATTTAGAAATAAATTTTAAAATGACTTATTTTCCACATTTCTTCTACCAGCACCACAGTGGTGCAGCGGGTGGAGCTACTGCCTCACAGCGCCCGACACCCCTGGTTCACTCCTCACCTCGGGCACCACCTGTGTGTGGAGTTTGCACGTTCTCCCTGGGACCATGTGGGTTTCCTCCAGGTGCTCCGGTTTCCTCCCACATCCCAAAACCGTGCAAGTGGGTAACAGAACTGGTGTGAACGGGTGATCGATGGTCAGCGTAGACTCAGGAAGCCGAAGGACCTGCTACCATGCTAAACCTCTAAACTATTAAATAGAACTTAGTTTAGTCTCTGTGGGATTCTCTGCCTCAGAGGGCGGTGGAGGCCAGTTCTCTGGATACTTTCAAGAGAGAGCTAGATAGGGCTCTTGAAGATAGCGGAGTCAGGGGATATGGGGAGAAGGCAGGAACGGGGTACTGATTGGGGATGATCAGCCATGATCACATTGAATGGCGGTGCTGGCTCAAAGGGCCGAATGGCCTTTACTCCTGCACCTATTGTCTATTGTCTACTGTCTTTCCTGTGGCATGCACAGCCTAAAGTTGTAGGACAACTTGTACTATTTGATCTTCCGTTTGTGCACGCCAAGTTGATTGCATTAGTCGAAACATGAAAGTTGCAATCTCCCACCCCTCTATAGTCCAGGTTAGGAATCCCAAGTCAAATGCATGGGGACTCCATGGTGTGGGATTGGAGGGATGGTCTTCCCATGTAGAGTGTTGGTGGATGTCCCCAGCATGTCCTGGACTTGCAGTGGGCCCACAAGTTCCTCGTGGGAGAGCATCTTAATGCTGGATGGTTCCCTCTTGGACTGCTAGCCACAACAATAAGATTCAGTCGATGATTTTAAAACTAAATTATCCCTTGGTTTCATGAACCTGTTTAAACGACCTAGCCTAGCCAATCTCCTCATAATCAAAATTCTCTACTCCAAGCCACAGGCTCATAAATCTATCGTGTAACCTCTCCAGTATCTACACATCCTTCCAGTGGCTGTGGCCTGGTTAATATACAGTTCCAGTTTCACAGCTCTACTTCTGCATTTCATGTCTGCTGATACAGCCAAGTATCTCGCTTGCCTTCTTCATCACCTTATCTACCTACTCAACGCCTCCACTCTCACAGAAGATTCAAGAGATTCGATATTTCTCTGAATGCTCCCACTTTTACAGATGTACGGTGAAACTATTCTAACTGGTTGCATCGTGGCCTGGTGCAACAATTCCAATACACGGGAACTCAAGAGGCTGCAAAAAGCCTCTTAGACAATAGACAATAGACAATAGGTGCAGGAGTAGGCCATTCGGCACTTCGAGCCAGCACCACCATTCAATGTGATCATGTCTGATCATCCCCAATCAGTACCCCGTTCCTGCCTTCTCCCCATATCCCCTGACTCCGCTATTTTTAAGAGCCCTATCTAGCTCTCTCTTGAAAGCATCCAGAGAACCTGCCTCCACCGCCCTCTGAGGCAGAGAATTCCACAGACTCACCACTCTCGGTGAGAAAAAGTGTCTCCTCGTCTCCGTTCTAAATGGCTTACTCCTTATTGTTAAACTGTGGCCCCTGGTTCTGGACTCCCCCAACATCGGGAACACGTCTTGTCATCCTGTCACCAACCAGTGAGCAGTCCATCTACCCTCATTGGAGACCCCTGGACTATCTTTAATCGGACTAGACTACATTTTAATGTGTTAAATGTTATTCTCATGATCCTGTATCTGTACACCATGAACAGTTTAATTGTAATCCATGTACAGTCTTTTCACGGACTGGATAGCACGCAACAAAAAGCAATTTAGAACGGAGACAAGGAAACACTTTTTCACACAGAGAGTTGTGAGTCTGTGGAATTCTCTGCCTCAGAGGGCGGTGGAGGCAGGTTCCCTGGATGCTTTCAAGAGAGAGCTAGATAGGGCTCTTAAAGATAGCGGAGTCAGGGGATATGGGGAGAAGGCAGGACCGAGGTACTGATTGTGAATGATCAGCCATGATCACATTGAATGGCGGTGCTGGCTCGAAGGGCCAAATGGCCTACTCCTGCACCTATTGTCTATTGTCTATAAAAAAGCTTTCCACTGTACCTCGATGCACAAAACTAAACTAAAGTCAATCGAGTGGTGGGCTCAGCTCAGCCCATCGTGGACACAGCCCGCTCCTGAATTGAAAGCAGCTCCATTAAGCTCTGCCCCAAGAAGACAGCATCGATCATCGAAGACCCCCACTATCTGGGATGAATTTTAGGTAACCTCTAACAACCCCCTCTCCCCATTCTCCTCCTCACCCCCCTCCTTGCTCTCTGCCCCATGTCCCACCTGGACTGGCACAAACTTCGCCCCTCCCCCTCCAACTACATTCCTTCCTCTAGCTTCACAATTTGCAACACCTCAATCCTTTTGTCTCACCCCTTCTGTTTTGTCATCTCTGGCCACGGTTTGTCAAGCCCGTCCTCTCTACCCGCTTCCTTCCCCCCTTTCAATCAGTCTGAAGTTGGGTCCAAAGCCTCCAGGAACATGGCCTCCAGGGATGCTGCCTGACCCTCTGAGTTACTTCCAGCACTCGGTGTCCTTTTTAACCATCTTCCATCCACTGTCTCCCAACAATGCACTTTTCCACCCGGTTTGTGTGGCCAGCACACTTTGATATGTTGGAAGGAACTGCAGATGCTGGTTTAAACCGAAGATAGACACAAAAAGCTGGAGTAACTCAGCGGGACAGGCAGCATCCCTGGAGAGAAGGAATGGGTGACGTTTCGGGAAGGGTCTCGACCCGAAATATCACCCATTCCTTCTCTCCAGAGATGCTGCCTGTCCCGCTGAGTTACTCCAGCTTTTTGTGTCTATCTTCACGTTGATAGGTTGCTCTATAACAGTGTTTCTCTGTAGACACAAAGGTGCCTGCATACTTAATAATAATAATAATAAATTTTATTTATGGGCGCCTTTCAAGAGTCTCAAGGACACCTTACAAAAATTGAGTATGTAGAGGAAAAACATGTAAGGGGAATGAAATAAATAGTAGAGACATGACTAGTACACAAAGTAAAGACAGAATTCAATACAAAACACAGTATGAGGCAATTAATGCACAGATGAAAAGGGACGGGGACGTGGGGCTAAGGATAGGCAGAGGTGAAGAGATACTTATCATTGTTTGCTGTTGCTGCCAATGGTGTATCACCATTCGATAAGCTGCCTCAGGTCCTAACCGCCCAATTTAATTACCACATTTTATATTTTAAACTCCAGTCTTTCTTGTTATAATAAAAATCTGCAAATCTAGTTTCTGACTTTTTAGAAGTGCCAATCGGTTATTTTGCCAGTGGCCACAGTCACAAAACCGCACTGCTTCATATTCTTTATCCAGGGCAATAATATTGACTGTAACTAACTGGAGCCGGCCCCAGTGGGAACCTCTCCATCACTCTGTTAGTAACAGTCTAGCAACCTCAAAATAACCCATGCTTTTCTACACTATACTAATCAATCCTCTCTCCAGGCTAATGCGTTTCCCCTCACTGCAACCTTTTATTTTGCATAACAATCTTTTGTGCAGCACCTTATCACAAACCTCTGGCAAAGAAACGCAACGACACTTCACCCACTGGGTACTCATTATCCATTCTGTTGGTTACAGCTTCAAGATAAAACCATGTAGCACAGAAACAGACGCTTTTTGTCCCATTTTGTCCGTGCCGACCAAGTTTGCGTATCCAGCTCGTCCTGTTTGCCTGCATTTGGCCCGTAGCCCTCTAAAGCCTTAAGGGCCAGTCGCACTTGGGCGTTATTTGCGCGTCATTTACGCTACATCATTAACGCGTCACGACGCAAGATGCGCGTGTCGTGACGCGCTCGTAACGAGTGCATTGCATGCATTACACGCGCATTACGTGCATTACACGCGCATTACGTGCATTACACGCGCATTGCGTACATTACACACGCATTGCGTGCATTAGGCGCGCATTACAAGCATTACACGCGCATTGCGTACATTACACACGCATTGCGTACATTACACACGCATTGCGTACATTACACACGCATTGCGTACATTACACACGCATTGCGTACATTACACACGCATGGTGCGTGGTGTGACGCGGTGATGTAGGCAGTGACACGCGGTGAGCGCTCGCCGCCCCAGGAACACAGCGGGACAGGCAGCATCTCTGGACAGTAGGAATGGGTGACGTTTTGGTTTGAGACCCTTCTTCAGACTGGTTAGGGCTAAGGGAAACGAGAGATATAGACGGTGATGTGGAAAGATAAAGAACAATGAATGAAAGATTTGCAAAAAAGTTATGATGATAAAGGAAACAGGCCATTGTTAGTTGTTTGCTAGGTGAGAACGAGAAGCTGGTGCGGCTTGGGTGGGGGGGAATAGAGAGAGAGGGAATGCCGGGGCTACTTGAAGTTGGAGAAATCAATATTCATACCACTATGAATAAGCTGCCCAAGCGAAATATGAGATGCTGTTCCTCCAATTTGCGTTTGGCCTCACTCTGACAATGGAGGAGACCTTTCTCCGCGATTATCTATTGTGCTGTCCTTGAATGACAGATGTATGAGATGAAAAGCCCTTTGTCAGGAGTTTTAGTGAAAGCTGGGACTCAGCAAACTGATGGTAATTGGGGTCGTGGCAGGTGTATTGTGCAAACAACCACATACAAAAGCTGGTGGTTTGTGAGGCGAAGCTGTCGATGGTTGTTACATATAAAACTCTTAAGGGATATGGGGAGAAAGCAGGAATGGGGTACTGATTGTGGATGATCAGCCATGATCACAATGAATGGCAGTGCTGGCTCGAAGGGCCAAATGGCCTCCTCCTGCACCTATTGTCTATGTTTCTATGAGTGATTTTCTTTAAAGTTATTTCAGCTTGCACCGAAAAATGTCAGTAATCTCACTCTAAAATGACAAGATAATTCACCAACTTTAATAAAAATCAGCGAGTGTTCGTGCAAACCAATATGCTTTCAATTTTAAATGTTTCCTTTACATTCAATTGAGTTTTTTGTTATTAAAAAGTCTTGAACATTGAAGAGGATATTGTGGGACATTTGCCCAGGAATAGCAGCGCACTCTGCTAGAGGCAGGCAGTCAAATGTTTCATTATTTGATTCCAGTGCCACTGACTTCATCCACTTACCTTGAATAGACAATAGCGCTCTGCAGTAGCTGCCGCGAGTTCACCGAGCACACAATGAGAAGCCAAGGTGGTGAAACAATGGTGGAAGGGAAGTAGAGATGGGTTGGAAAAGGATTTAAGTGCAACGAAGAGCAAGCCAAGGTTCCCTAAGCCCAGCTTGGGGAAGCTCATGATGATATAAGCTCATGTTTATAGCATGTTTAAGAAGGAACTGCAGATGCTGGAAAATCGAAGGTAGACAAAAATGCTGGAGAAACTCAGCGGGTGCGGCAGCATCTATGGAGCGAAGGAATAGGTGACGTTTCGGGTCGAGACCCGGAAGGGTCTCGACCCGAAACGTCAACTATTCCTTCACTCCATAGATGCTTCCTGGTCTCGACCCGAAACGTCACCTATTCCTTCACTCCATAGATGCATCCTGGTCTCGACCCGAAACGTCAGACTGAAGAAGGGTCTTGGCCCAAAACTTTGCCTATTTCCTTCGCTCCATAGATGCTGCCTCACCCGCTGAGTTTCTCCAGCACTTTTGTCTACCTTGCGTTTATAGCATGGTCTCTGCCGCTGATGTTTTGACATTGAGCGGCATCATGAAATGAATGAATGAGTTTATTGGCCAGGTATGTTCACATACAAGGAATTTGCCTTGGTGCTCCGCTCGAAAGTAACAACACGACCTACAGTGACACAATTAAGAATGACACATAAAACATTAAACATTAAAGTGAGTAACTTGCCAGAGTCTCCCTCAGAGCCAGGATTTAATCAGTGCACTTCTAGTCATGGGGTATGGAGAGAAGGCAGATACAGGATACTGAGTTGGATGATCAGCCATCCTCCATCCACAAGTCCAACCTCCGAAGTTTTGGGGACAGAGCCTTCTCCAGGGCAACTCCCAGGCTCTGGAACTCCCTCCCCCAACTGATCCGCAATTCCGTGTCCCTCACCATCTTCCAGTCCCGCCTCAAGACCCACCTCTTCACCTCTGCCTATCCTTAGCCCCACGTCCCCCTCCCTTTTCATCTGTGCATTAATTGCCTCATATTGTGTTTTGTATTGAATTCTGTCTTTACTTTGTGTACTAGTCATGTCTCTACTATTTATTTCATTCCCCTTACATGTTTTTCCTCTACATGCTCAATTTTTATAAGGTGTCCTTGAGACTCTTGAAAGGCGCCCATAAATAAAATTTATTATTATTATTATTATTATATTGAATGGCGGTGCAGGCTCGAAGGGCCGAATGGCCTACTCCTGCACCTAATTTCTATGTTTCTATGTAGTCATCAATAGACACAAGAAGCTGTAGTAACTTAAGTCTGAAGAAGGGTCTTGACCCGAAACATTACCCATTCCTTCTCTCCAGAGATGCTGCCAGTCCCGCGCGCGGAGTTACTCTGCTATTTACTGTACCGCTGAGTTACTCTGGTACCTCGCAACCCAGCCTGCTTCCCTCTCCACCACTGCTGACTGACCTGCTGAGAATCCCCACCATTTTTTACTGCCAGGTTTTGCCCTTGAGAAGATTTTGTGAGGCAAAAGATTTAAAGACCATGAACATTTGCTCAGCTTCCCCTTCGCCAATATTTTTACAAACTAATAGGCTCCAAGAAATAAAATCATTTTATTGTTTCTTTGATTTTTATTCCAGTTTACTGACCCAGGAGATTAATTTTTAGATTTCTTAGGGATTCCAAGATGGTTACATTTGCTCCAAAGTATCTGTAAAGGGAATTTTCAATGAACCCACTCTTTGAACTTTAATAATAATATAATAACAACTTTATGTATCGCACTTTTCACAAAATTAAATGCTTCCCTCAAAAACACAGGTCTCAACAAAAAAACAATTTAAAACAGGAAGGACACAGGCAGTTAATAGCACAGATTTATATAAATATTTAAAATACAAAAATTGAGAATGTAATAGGACAAAAAACATAAGCACTGACATCAAATACAGAGTAAAATCAGTTAAAAGCTTCATTAAAAAGATAAGTTTGTAGCTGCCGTTTGTAACTGAGTGTGCGTCTGTCATAGCCTGAGGGAGGGTGGTCCACAGCTTGGGGGCGTCATTGAAAAAGGCTGCTTCACTAATGCTCGTATTGAGAGGCTAATGGACCTGTCCCACTTAGGCGTTTTTCAGCAGACTGTCGGGGACTGTCAAGTTGCCAGCAGTTGCCTGAAAGACAGAACTGGAATGCCGACTGTCAGAGTGGAACACACACACACACACACACACACACACACATCGCAAAGGTGGGGGCCAGGACAAGCGGGGGGAGCGCTGTCTGAAATTCAAGCCAAGGTGATACAGCCACACACCGCGATGAACAGGAAGGTTGGCGCTGAAGACGGCTAGCACAGTAAGTCCTTTAAAAGAGGGGAGAAGGAGGGAGAAGGAGTGGAGACACTTTTAAGAAGCCAGACAACTTTTAATAAGCCAGAGATACACAGCTGTGATGTTCGGCGGGCATTTAACATTAATAATAATGGATGGGATTTATATAGCGCCTTTCTAATACTCAAGCCGCTTTACATCGCATTATTCATTCACTCCTCAGTCACACTCGGTGGTGGTAAGCTACTTCTGTAGCCACAGCTGCCCTGGGGCAGACTGACGGAAGCGTGGCTGCCAATCTGCGCCTACGGCCCCTCCGACCACCACCAATCACTCACACACATTCACACACATTCACACACAGGCAAAGGTGGGTGAAGTGTCTTGCCCAAGGACACAACGACAGTATGCACTCCAAGCGGGATTCGAACCG